>NC_138145.1:38899648-39182148 GCF_964199315.1 Orbicella franksi | reverse complement strand
GGGGAGGAGTTTACTTCCAGAAAAATTGAGTTGGGGTGTGAGGCCCGCCTCCCAAAACCCTTACCCTACTTATGACCAAAATCTGCGATATTTCCTACCCTATCTATGACCTGACCAAAATTCGAAACCCTATTTATGACCTGACCCTGAAATCAAAACCCTGTTTCAGACCTGCGTTATGATTGGTTCCCTAGTTCAGACCAATGTTAAGTTACAATAAACATAATTTGTTGCTTTTCTTTTCGATAATGATGAAAAAGTGGCTTCTTCTTAAAAACTTACCCATATGAAGGCTAGAATGCAAAAACCATACCCTATTAATGACCAAATCAGCTAAAATCTATACCCTATTTATGACCAAAACGGCTGAAAAACCATACCCTTTGGGGCTGTACATACCTATGTAGCCCATGTAAGGGAGTACTCCACCCCACCCCCACCCCCACTACGGTTAGGCCTGCCGTTCACACTAATCCTTCACGAAAACGGAGCATTTCGAAAACGCTCCTCAAATCGGAGGAATTCGTAAACGCCGGCTTTGCGTTTTCGTTTGGACGGAAAACATTTTGAAAACGGAGGTTTTCGAAAACAATGGCGTCACGATTATCATGACCTATCATGTGATTTCTCTGACCGAGCTTTCCTAACTAATTATCCAAAATAACTGATGATTGTTGCGTTTCAAAATTCCTCCGGCGTAGTAGGCCTTAATTATTATCGAGGTTACCTTTTTCAATTTATCTTTAGATCACTCCCGGTTTGGTAAATCCGACGAGGGTCTAGAAATAATCAATCCTGTCATGCGGAGGACAGCCTGAGCGGCTTAAAATAGGGCCAGTTTCAAGGAGAGAGGGAGGGGAGAGAGAGAGGGCAGTACCCTAGCAAGCGGGTTACCCTAGCAAGCGGGTCATCCTTGCACTCACGCATTTCCTCATTTTTTCTTCGTCGTGTTTACGAGGCTAGGGTTACCCGGGTAGTCGGGTTACCCTATCTGTGTGCTAGGGCTGACCTGCCAGGCGGGTTAACTTTTTTCCTTTTAAACACTCTAGGTACTAGGTATGGTTAACCAAGGGTTAACCCGCCTACCCAGGATAACTTTCTACTTGTTGTAACCGCTCCCGGTAAACATGGTTGAGAAATATTTTCCCATTTGATTGACGTTACCGTGATTGATGCATTAAATGTTTAACAAACATAGCCCACATTCAGTTCAAGCTAAGAACCCTTCTGTTCAAGATCGTAAGACAAGTTAGAGCGAAATTCTCATAGGAAAATCAAGACCCGCGAACGTTGGTAAGCTACAATCTACTGATGTTGATGTTTAGATTGTTACGTAAATTTGTGACTCTAGTGAGAGCTATACTTAGATTTTAACCGCTCTCAAGGCTCTCTATTAGCATGAGCACATGGCATAATCATTGTGATTACTTTCTAAGTTAGAAACGCAACGACATTTAGTGATTTCTTGATGCTATTATTTCAGTTGACCGCTTTGCTTCGATTCGTATGAAAACGCCCTGAGGCCACAAGATCAGGATTAAAGACAATAAAGTAAAGATTTTTCTCCTATACTGGCTTGGTGTTCTAAGGACTTAAGCCTGCGCGTGCAAACAACCCGGGAGAACGAGATTTCAATTCTGACTTGAGAAACCGTTACGCTTGTTTCCAGACCCTTCGAGTGTAATGGCGCATTAAGTTGTCCCGGGCTTCCTGTGAAATTCTGCTTGTAAACCCAAGTTATCTTTTGCCCTCCAGCTAGGTTTAGCCCGCTCCCTAATAGTCGCTTTACGAACAGCTCCATCCTCCACGAAAACATCCACGAAACGCGAGTGAAAAAGAAAAAAAAAGAACTCGCGAAAGAGCAGGGTACCATGTCTAAAAATGAACTGAGAGGTATAACTTTGGGAATGAGGCCTGTACGGGAACAAACTTTCCTATCCTTCATCCGTCTTCGCGTAAGCTATATAAAAGGGGTTTATTAAAAACTGGATCATTAGATAATGTAATTCAAGAGTTTTCATTGGCTTAGTGATCATGGTATATGAGCCATTATAATCCATCAAATATTTTCGCTCGCGCGCGATTGGTCTAAATTAACACGTCACGTGACCGAATATTCCCCAGCTAAAACTGAGGCAGTATCCGAGAATATTTTCCAATTTTCAAAACTGCATGTGTTGCGAAAAATATTTGAAGGATAATAAACACAATAGCCGCCATTTGGCGCAAAAATGTATGCACAGATATTTGTCCTTGGACATTATCTGTTTCTTGAAGCTCACAGTTTTCCTCGAGCTACGCTCTCGGAAAACTGTTCGCTTCTCGGAACAGATAATTTCCGCGGAACAAATATCCGTGCATATATATTTTCGCGCAAAATTGAGGCTACTGTTTATCTATGCCATGCTCTACGAATATGGTGAGCATACGCGTAACTTTTTGGTACTGTCTTATTTTTATTTTACTTTCTATATTGAGGGCGTTTTTGATAAAATAATTATTTCACTTTGCGCTTGTTGGATATGCCGGATGATTATAGCCAACTCTGTGCGCCTCGTTGGCTATCTACTATCTCATATCCAACGGGCGTTCGTGGAATAATTGTTAAATATTTCATAACGAGTAATGCATCAATAAGTCTGATTACCCGAGACGGTCAGGTTATGAAAAAAGATCTTTTACTTTTTTGTTTGTTGAATATGCGATCATACATCTTGAAGTTTTCGACATAATTATATTTTCCATGCAGCATTTTTTTAACTTCAAGGTTTTTGATAATAAGCCTTAATCAAATTTGCACGCATGCTAAAATGAAATAGTAGTACTAAAAAATGATAATACTAAAAAATAATGAACAATCAGTACATTGGTATAAGATAGAGCTGTTTTCAGTTAACCGCGTCGTAGGACCAAACCAAAGTCAATACTCTAGTCAGTTTCTCACAAGTTTACAGACAATCCCGTGAAGCAATCAAAGCAAACACGTGTAGCAGACGTAGAGCGCGGGAAAACTTGTGAGAGCGAGTCACGATTACTGAGACGACTGGTTCAAGGTCTTACTTCTTATTGGATGACAAAGTGACACAAGTTTTTTTTAAGCGAATCGCGCAGAGTGCTAATGCAAAACTGATCGAGCAAACACGAAATACTTCGGACAGTCAAGTGAAAACTGCCCTAATATACCAACACCAGCTGCTACCCAGTGTTAGTATTTTCTTCGTTACGATTTACCAAGTCTTGAGTACGGTTTTGTTTTTTTGGATGAACCCCAGGGGAACAAGCATTTGTCTCCTTTCTTGTCCCCATCCTGGGGCATTCGACCGACTTATTATTCCCACACCGGGGAATTTACCGGGAGCCTGGCCCAGAGGAAGCTAAGACGGGCACTGTTGGAACCATCCTCGGAGACCCAGAGGCGGTTGGTCGGGACGACGCTCACGCAGAACTTAAAACAACTGAGGTGGGCTCCGCTATAAGCCTGGTGGTTTTCTGGAGGTGTCCTCGACACCTTTTGTTTTTGTTATTATTTTTTATTATCATTTATGGTGTGGCAAATTAAAGATGATGATGACGACGACGATGATGATGGTGGCGATGATTAATTCTTGCAATTCAGTCGCAATATGACAACTACTTGATGCTTTAGTGATTCGCTCTAATAAGTTTAAATTCCAGCTCTCCCCTCTGGTACAGTAGTTAGAGATCTGAGAAAGCTGATTTTTTTTTTTTATTACAAAACTTTATTCTGTTTTCATTAATCTGGTGTGATTACAACACTTTGATGTCAGACGCACTGACAAGTCCCGGGAGATTTCTATCAAAAATCACGAAAATTCGATGAAACAAAAAAGGACGCTGCAAAACTATTTTATCTCTTGTTCTGTCTCAGTTATATCACTTGTGTCTACTGTCCCACTTGTACTGGCACTCGAGTCTAGTGACCTAGTCACGTCACTTGTGTCTACTACCCTACTGTTATCACTTGTGTCTACAGTCAAATTCATGTTACTTGTGTCTACTGTCCCACAAGTGTCAACTGGCTCTGATGTCTTACTTGCATCACCTTTGTCTACTGTCCCAATCAGGTCACTTGTGTCTACTGTCTCACTAGAGTCACTTGTGTCTACTGTCGTTCTTGTATCATTTGTGTCAACTGACTTGATCACATCACTTGTGTCCGTTGTCCGGTTGATTTCATCAGTGTCTACTGTACTATTAATATCTTTACTCTTTTGGACACTTAATGCATCTCTCAGAGAGCCATTGTCAGTGTCCTGTGAATTAAAACCTTCTGTCTTCTCTACAGTTGCATTTTCAGGCTCGAAGTAGTCTTCAATGATCTCCACTCTCTCGGTCTTTGCACTGGCGACATCTAATGATGCAGCAGTTCTGTCCTCAGATTGATCATTGTGGGTCCTCAACTCTGAAGTAGTACTACATGTGACGGCAGGTATATCTTCTTGGCTTATGTCTTCTTTAGTATCCTGGTCTGTAGACTGTTGCTCGACTACAAGTTGCTGATCTGAAGTCTGACTTTCATGGTCTAGCTTGTGCTTTTCAGATAATGTACCCATGGAAGAGACATCTTCATTCTCTATGCTTGCACCAAGCTCTTCCTCCAGTCTTTGTATACCAGCTGAAATAGCTGAATTCAAGACAAATGAAACAGGTAAATTGAGGACATGTATAAGATCAGAAAAAAGGTGAGTTTTATTAATGAGACTTTACAAAAAAGGTTAAGTGGATGATGCAACGGAAAGTGCCTGGACTCTTGATTGACTGCAGTCTAGTTTCCAAACGATTTTCTCCCAGGCTTTCACAGTCAATTCAACATGATGATGTAACCAAGACGAATGGCTGGGAAAAGCCTTGCTTTTTCATTTGGAGCAGGTGGACTAAAATACCAGTAGATAGATTTAACATCAGGAAAGTAGGCTATACATAGGGTATTATCCAGGGGTGTGTGGAGTTTCACTGTCTCATCATTGTCATTGTCATCATCATCAACCCTTACCATGCCATGGTATGCATAAGGTCTCATTAGACTCTGTGCATAGAGTACATTGTATTACAAGTTGCTCAGGGTAGAGATGATTTAAGATGGCTAAAATCAGTATGAAGATGTGAGAATATACACAGGGAGGGTGTTGTCTATAGGAGAGGGGAAAGTAGATACACGAAGAATGATTTGTGGGGGTAATGTACAGGGCATTAATTTTCAGGGAGAAGTACTGGGGTTTAAATTGCTCTGTTATATGGTGAATTCAATACCAAAACCAAATGTGTGAATTAAAGCAAGAAAAATCTAAACAAGCTCATTGATGCCCTGTGGGTACCAACACCTACCATGAAATGCAGGTCCATATTGCTTTGCCAGCTTAGCCTTTACAGTTCTTTAAAAAATCCAATAAATGACACAAATCAATAGTTTTCACCTACTTATGAACACAGAATCCAACAAAATAAGCACCTACTGTAACACACGATTATCTTACATACACTTATAATAGGCACACTTGTACATGAATGTAAAGTTAGAAATTCAAGCAGTTAACTGATTTTATGGACTCACCTACATGCACCTCTTGTATTACATACAATAACAAATTACAGTTTTACATGTAAATTATCAGCCCCTTCATTGTAAATAATTTACTTGCTAACAACTACAAAACTGATGAGATATAGTAAAATTATTTTCATTCATACAATAAAAATTGTCACCTTATTCTTCTGAAGACAGAATCCAAATCCTTTTTCATGTCTAACAACATCTTTGTGTGATTTCTTAGTTGTTGATTCAAGTGCAGGAATCGTGCAGCAGACAAGTCATTGAATCTGCCGAATTTTGCATTTGTCTTCTCAAATTTTGTTAGCCTGTCAATCAATCAAACAGTCAATCAATCAACCAATCAATCAGCTAGTCAGTCAGTCGGTTAGTCGGTCGGTCAGTCGGTCAGTTGGTCAGTTGGTCCGTCGGTGCGTTGGTCAGTCAGTCAGTCAGTCAGTCAGTCAGTCAGTCAGTCAGTCAGTCAGTCAGTCAGTCAGTCAGTCAGTTGGTCAGTCGGGCAGTCAGTCGGTCGGTCGGTAAGTTGGTCAGTCGGTCAGTTGATCAGATGGTCAAAGCTGGAATTGACTGATACATATTGCTGAAGAGATCAATATCAACGCAGAAGTCACTTACGTCTCTTTCTGCTTGTCCAGAATAGACTGCACATCTTCTTTGTTTATCATTGTTTCCATTCTCTGGTAAAAGCTTTCAGAAGCCGAGAAATGTTCTCGTTCCTCTGACTTCCTCTCGGTGGCCATGGATTCACTTTCGACATTTGTTCTCAACGATTTCGGCACAGCACCAGAACCTCCCGTTCTTTCTGTGGCTCCAAACGGATTGCTACTCCCTGAAATAGAACTGGATGCCATCACAAGATTATAGACTATCCAGTATTACGAAAATTTGCTGGAACTTGTTCGTCGCCATTTTGTTTCGTTGTTGAGATTTGGCAGAGAACTGGTAACGAGGCCTCGTTTCCGCTCCAAGATTTCTTCCGCTCCCGAAATACTGCTGGTTCATTTTCAAAATGGCGGAAGGCGGGAATCACTTTTTTGTTTCAGTGCGCTTATTTTACGGATCTAATTACCGTACTGCCAATATGCTATTTCATATAATTTTGCGTTGGTATCGTTTTTGAAGTTTCCATTGTTTTGCGAGTCTTAAAATGGATAAAAAAAGAACAAGGTTTTCTCTTTCTCGTAAGCGCAAGAAAAGCAACACAGATGTAGAAGACGCGAACAGAGACGTTTGCCTTTTAGATGAAAGCTCAGAAAAAATAGTTCTTTCCTCGGATGAAATTTCCATTGAATCGAAAGAAAACCGTACGAAGATTCCATTTACAGATAGAAACGTCGAGTCCTCTACGCAACATAACAATGCAAAGAAGAGTATAGCAACATGGTTCAAGAAACCGTGCAGCCCAAAGACTGTTTCCTGTCCAATGTGTGGAAAAGTTGTTATACTTTCCAAGATAAACCAACATTTGGATAACAATTGTAAAAGCTATTTTGGACAGCATAGCCATAGTTCAAGTAAAGCAACATCTACATGTAAAGCAAACAAACTGCCTGGCTCTAATAGTCATAGAGAGTCAGAGGAGAAAGGAACAGTTTCAGTAACTTCTCAAGATAAAACTGCCTCAGCTAAAGGCTTTAAAGTTGATGCCAAACGTCCACAATCAAGGGATGAAAAGTCGACTCTATGGGAAGTTTCTTCTGCATCAGAAACTGCAATAATCCATGACTCTGATATTGCCACTCTGGAGAAAAAGACAGATAAGATAGTCAGAAAGAAAGACAATTGTGACACTTTAAATAATGGTTGTGATGTTGCATGTGGTGGCATTGCTGAGCAAGAGTCTTCAAGTCAATGCTCCTTTGCTAAATGTGTGGCTGAAGCAGAGGAAACATTGACTCAAAACAGTGGCAATTTACAAACAAAACAAATGGATTTACTATCAGATCAGTCAAATTGTCCCACAACAGAAGGACATAACAAAAGCCTGTCTGAAGAAAATTCAGAAGATGTTAATACCCATGAAAACAAAGATTATGAGCCATATTACCTAGCTAATTTCAAGTTAGTTTTAAACAATGTGTTGTCAAATGAGGACGACAGGAAGTTGTTTGATGAGTCAGACAATCATATTATTGATACATTTAATGGAATGTCTCCAGAGGAACAGAAGTTGTATATACGTCTTTTCCAACGTAAACGTGGCTGGTTTAGGTGCAGCAAATTGGAATACCCAAAAATTAGCAGCAATTTAACACCGATTTTAAACTCTCTTGTGGAAAAAGGTAAAGTTAATCTTGGACATCTCTTTTTAGTACTAGAAATATTTAATTTCTACTTGCTAGGCTGTACTTTGTGTACAGGGTTATTGCAAGTGTTACAAGACACACTGTACTGTACATATACATGTACAGTACTGCTCAGAGATTCACGAACCATCCAACGTGTTTTAAACTCGGAGTACAAGGAAAGTTGCAGATTTTTCAAGTTCCTTACAATGCATTTTTGCTGAAAACATTTTCTAGATTGATTGATTGATTGATTCATTATTTTATAACAACCGATTTTCCAAACCAATTTTTGTTTCCCTTGAGGTTTGGAAAATCGGAATTCCACTGTAAAAGAGTGGAACCTGCACCCTTATACAGTGGATTTTTCAATCCTCCAAGGGAAACAAAAATTGGCTTGAAAGGAAAGCGGGGGTAAAATAGCAGTGTTTGACTGACGGGAGCAAAACATCTTTTGGTTTGAGAACAGAAAAATTTGAGGGTTGAGAAATCGATTCAACTATATGTACATATAAGGGTATACATAGATTTGTAAGTTATGTTTGATCAATCATAACTTACTGGTACTTATGCCCTCTTGCTGTGCAGGTTTTTTAGAAGACCAAGGTCAACTCACAGAACTCAGAGAGACGTTAAACCTTATAGCATCTCCAGAGTTGAAACTTTTGGGCAAATCTCTTAACATTTCCTCAAAATCTGCTGGACAGAAAGGAGTGACCAAGGAGGACACAATAGAAATGATAGTAAACCATGCTGAAAACCAGAAGACACTCTTTGGAAGTCTTAAAGGTGTTGTTTTGAAAAAGTAAGGATCTAAGCGTATATTAATATAATTATGTAAACATGTGAGTCTAACTTAGCCAGATGACTTTTTGTTTTCCGACTAGAACTCTGGTTTACCAGAGCATGACGTATTGCATAAGGCCAGTGCATAAGTCTCACTTTTCGTTCTGTATGGGTTGTTACAGTTGCATGTACACCTTGTGTGCTTACTCCCCTTCCCCCCTTCCCACTGCTCTTCCCTTAAAACACACTACCTAAGCGTAGCAATTTGTCAGATTACAGTGATCAGATTAAAGTTTGTTTGTACCAAATTATAAACCTAGGCAGAAGGAATGGCTCCTGCCAAGATAAGTATTGTTATTGGGTCACTCTGCCTCTCTTTACATGTACAAGTATGTACATTAAAATCCATCTTGTTCACTTCTTCACTTAAAAATTTTTACTACTAACAGAGCTAAGCACACCCTTGGATGTTGTGTCAGACTGGCTGCTGATCCCAGGGAAGTGTTTTGCCGACTGCTGTTGTTGTTTACCATGAATGTCATTCCAGATGATGAGGATACCACAAACAATGGACAAGCTCAGCAACTGTAAATATCTTGCTCCTTTTGTCCCAATGATCAGTGACCCCGACCTGTTGAAAACCTCACCAGAGTTGTAATTTACTCCCGTGCATGTACATGATTGTACAAGTTTCTTCTTCACATTTACTATGTAATGGTTTTACGTTAATTACTTCACTAAGTGACTGGCTTAAAAAAAAAGACTTGTGTCACTTTGTTATCCAATCAGAAGTAAAACCAAAACCAATAGACCATGTTGGTATTCTTGGTGTTGGACTGGAACTAGCTTGGAAATGAGGCTGATGCAGGGAGTCTTTTCAAATGCAAATGACATTAATCTCTTTTTAATGATATTCCCTTGCACGAGCCCTCATTTCAAGGTACTGTAGTTCCAGTCCAAAACCGAGAATATGAATATGGCCTTTTGTGACTAAGTCGCACATATTTTCCAGTTTTGACGTGTAAGTTTGACATACGTGTACAGGGTGCATGTATTACTGATGTACACAACACAATGACCAGGATTCTCATCTTTTCTGTTTATATTAGTTGTGCTCTTGAGTATGTAAGACACTTACATGTAACTCTTCACCCAAAGACACAATCTGACTATATTTAAGTTTGTTGTTGTTGTTTGGGGGTTGGGGGTGGAAAGCAAATCTGGGAAAGGGATCTAGACATGTTGAATGTAGAGGTTACCTTTTCAAAGGTTATGTCCATAAAAATAAATTATACATTACCTGTATATTAAATAGGTTGTGGCTTTATGCCTGTATTTTTCGGTAAGAAAATTTTGCAGCTGAAATAAATTTCAAAGTTCAAGGTTACATGTATATTAAAAAAAAGACAAGCCACGAATTGACAGAAAACCATGCCTGTGTCAAATGCTATGACATTGTTTTTTCATCTAAGCTGTACTTCTGATTTTTAGGTCAACACTCTACCTTGCTAACATCGGCAAAGTTGTCTACCCAGCGTACGTGATTGACAGACCCACACCTGTGTTCCATTCTCGTGACAGTCTCATTACATTTGCAGAAGCATACCAGCAAAAGCATGAAATGCTTGTAGCACTAGAAAATAATGATTTTGAGCAAGCATACAGCTATTATCCTGAAGCATCAAAGAAATTCAGTGACATTCTTGCAAAACTGAAAGACAATTCAGAAATCTCAGCTGTGCTCCTCCCAGAACACTTGCGATGCTTCAGTGCGGAGTGGGCCGTCACTAAGATGTTTTATTATGGAGTTGAAGTCTTACAGAAGTGGCGGCGATATGATGAGGCTGTCAATCAACTGCAAACTTTGCTTGAGCAAGATGTGTTTTGTTTTGATTCACGTGGACGCTGGTATGACAGACTAGCGCTGAATTTGCATCAGCATTTAAAACAACCTGAAAAGGTACATGTTTTACTATCACTTGCTTACCAACTATTAATGACGTATTTTGATTTAAATGATTGTGTCCCCCTTAACCAGGCTGTCAGTTGTTCTCACTGTAAGAGATGCATGGTTGGAGAACTTTGCTTTTGAGATGCTACATGTAAAGATTATTATTTTATGTGAGATACTAACGTTCATGCAGGCTGTTATCCAGATTGGTTTTATGCAATAATGTACTTGAAATACTTTCAAATTAAGTTAGCACTGGGAGAAATTCCTGTTATGGAAATTTTCTCGAGTTATCTTGATCTTGGCATACAGTACTGCTCAGAACTACTGTAGTAAACTTTCTTATAATATTATTCTGCAGCTCCACAGGTAACCCATTATTAGAAAAGATGAGCCAACTCCTGTGCTGTGATTGATTGTCCATGCAGGCATTACCCACTGTTTCGCACATGAGATTGGTGATCTTTATCCTGTAATACCTGTAAAATCCTTTATTGACCAAGCTTGATGGTCGATATGGCTACATATCAGCCACTACATGTATCATCCATATTGAACTCAGGCTTGGTCAATAACTCATATATTTAATAAATACTTATTTACTGTTGACACTTTCTGATATTTTCTCTCTGTTAAAGGCTATGGTGGTTATCAGACAGGGTTTATCAGATCCACATGTTCGATTTGGGCGTCGGCTTGCACTGATACAGAGAGCTAGGCGTATCCTCTCTTCACCTCTGTTTCAAAAAGGAAAGAAGAAAAAGTGTGAAGAGTTTGCAGACCTTGATTTAGAGGAACCAAACCCGTCCAAAAGTGTAAGCATCACTCCAGTTTAATCTATGATAACTCAACACTCAGCAGTCAAATAATTGGATAATTAAATAATTATATTAACAGTATAGTTACCAATTTTAATTTGCTGGTTGCAAGTTTGAAGTACATGTACAAAAGGTGTTTTGCATTACGCCAGCTGACCAGGAATGACTCTTATCATTTTTATTCCTTTTCTGAATTCCCTACATAAGTGAAAAGAAGGTTGGCAATGAACCGGTTTGTCAAAATGGAACAGCAACCTGCAGTTGGACCGGTCTGACCAGTCAAAGTGGACTACCTTCAGAGGTGATCCAGAATATTCCGGTTGGAAGGAACCAAAACGGACCTTTCCGTTTGACTTCCAAGCAAAATTTCTGGAATCTTTGGCATAATAGAAAGCACCCAAACATTCAGCATTGTTCTAAACAATGCTTTTGGACATTGTTTTGTTGTTCTGACTTCTCTTTTAGCTTATTTTAAAACAAAAAAACCTATGTATTCTAGAATGGAGCATTTGATGGACAACTTTCCTTTGTTATCTTGCTTTTTTGCCAATCCTAATGATTACAGATCACCATCTCCGGGACAAGATGCGCTGAGCTTGGTGTCTTCATTGCCCCTGAGATTGACCAAAGTGGCCAAGTCATTGATGGTACAAAAACATTCTGTGCAGTGGAGGAATATACCTTGTCATATTACCGGCAGCAGGGATTTGATCAGGGAATCCATGGTGAAGGATCAACATACTCCTTACTCTACTGCCTGTTCATGTGGGATATTATTTTTGCAAGTGGCATTCCTGATGTTTTTAGATGTCCTTTCCAGGTATTTGAGAACAGTTTACCTGTAACTGTATTTTGTTCAGAAAGAATTTAAAGCACAGCCTGAGGAGTCTTAATCAAAATACACTTTATATAAGAAGGGTTTTCATTGGATTTAATAGAAACTACATGTAGAATTTATAAACAGAAGAGTGCAGAACTCAAATTTGTACAGCTACTTGTACCTGTAATTCAAAGATCACACAACTTGCTCACCACACAATTTTTGAAAACATTGTTACATTTACTTGTATTATTCAGGGCTGTCATTTCATTTTTCTGTAATGCTATGGGTGAAATTGCCTGTTGTTGATAGAATTTACCCACAAAGTAACAAGTTTGCTACGGGTGTGGAGAACAAGGCTACAGGTGACGGCCCCTGTTATTGACAGAACTACCGAACTGTAATATTTTATTACAGGTAGAATTCGAAAATGGGCCTGACATAGAGAATAACCACATCCCAACAATTACACTTCCTTTTGTTAATTTGCTGAACAGATTTGTTAAATGATAAATGCCTCCTATCCAACTTGCATAATTTATTTTGGACCTATATATTTTTTATATATCCTTACTATCTTCGCTCAATCAGACTTGAACCCATTGAAGATTAAAATTCTTAAAATTGTTTGTCATTCTCGTGAAAGCCAGTGTAAACCTGTTTACGTGAACTAACACATGAATGACTGGAAAGAGCATCACTATTACCTAGAGTGCTTTTGTTAAGTCAATCTATAATTAATTACAAAACTTTTTGTACTTCCTGGCATTGTCTTCTGTACTTGATGATTTTCTGTATTCTCACGACCATTCTGTTTGAAATTGTATTGGTACGTGTACTGTGTTGAGAAACTTGAAGTTGCTCACTCAATTTTTTGCTCTCAGACTGCACCTTTAGACATATGTTTTGACTCATTTTACACCAGCCGCAAGGAAATGATTGTCAAGAGGTTGGAAGAGATCACAGCAGCACCAGTCAAGGTAGATGGATGCTACTCTCTTCATTGTTTAATTATTGCTAGTTACTCAAATATGTGGTACTAACTATAGTTGTTACTTAATTGTCCTTCTTTCAGAAACTTCAGGAAATGCTCATCAAGACATGGGATGATCATGAAAGCGAGCTTTGTGCAGGCCTCAACTGGGATCGGTTCACAAATGTAGAACAAGCGAAGGTGTGGAGCAGTCTTTATCTTGTGGTATTCTTGCCTTCTATCAAGAGCCTTTGGGAGATGTGATGACTAAATACCTAGAGTGCTGAACTCAGGATCAAATGGTCAGGTCTGGGTTCTAGCCCTGGCAGGTTCATTGTGTTGTGTTCTTGGGCAAGATGCTTTACTCTCACAGTGCCTCTCTCCAACGGGTGTATACATGGGTACTGGTGAGAATTTAATGCTGGGGGTAACCCTGTAACGGACTAGCATGCCATCTAGAGGGGAGTAGAAATACTCTGTCACTGTATGCTATGGAAAGCGGATACTATAAGCGCCTGCCTAATGGGGCCACTTGAATTGGCTCCAATGGTTCAAACACTAAAAACCTATATGTACCTCACATGACTTGTGTAATAAAATTGTTGTAGTTTCAGGGGTTTTATTAACGTTTTCAGCAGGAGGGTAACTGGTTTTCACAGCCGGGCAAAATGTTTTGAACTGAACTTCTTTATAAGTGAGAGAAACTTTCCCGTAGATGGTCAAACCAGGCAGCCATAATCATTCTCACAGCCGGTCAGTTTGCCTGGTGCCCAGCCCTTAATAAAACCCCTGTTGTTGTAAAGCACTTTCAGGTTCAATTGATTTCAAACTATGGTTTGATCTGCTTTTTTCCTTGTCTTAGGATTATGCTAACAAATCTGTATTGCGATGACTGCAGGGATAATACACTTCAATCGCTTCAGCTCATGTGCATCTTTGTAATACTGAAGCAATTTTTCTCTTTCTCTAGCAACTGGTGGCTTGTCTGGGTGGCCAGGTGTTATCAGGCATATTTACTCGGTTCGCTCAAGGTTATCGCTATCATCGATCTGGTTTGCCTGACCTAGTGGTGTGGAATTCGGCTTCTTTGGATTACATGGTAAGATACAGGTACATGTATTGTGACGAGATTGTGATGAATCAGATTTACCACAAACAGAAAAACCATCAGTGTTAGAAGAAAAAATTATATATTTAGAACGACACTGGTTGACATGGGACCGGGCGAGGATTCCTCTACCGTGAAGGCGTGGAATACTTTGTCTTTGAGAGGTTTTGGTATTAAGAAGTAATTATTGGAATTTTAGCTTTGGAATTTCTCCTTTGCCAAAGTGCCAAGCATCCCCACCTTGTAGAGAACTTGGTTCCTAAATAAAGGTATTGGTTTCTTAAGGTCTGCTTCACAAACTTGCTTCGACTGATACATGTAATTCATGTAGCTTAGTTGGTTGTTGAATGGAAAGGAATAACTGGAAAACAATACAAAAATTTCAAAACTTACGGAACATTCCGCTGTAAAGCGCATTAATTCTCCATCACGGGTCCTGAACTAAGCGTAGTGTTTTTTTTGTAATTGTACCGTCAGATTGCTGAGGTCAAGGGACCTGGAGACAAGCTCTCTACTAAGCAACAAATCTGGCTTGATGTGTTGGCATCACTTGGAGCGAATGTTGAAGTCTGTTATGTGACTGGTAAGGCATACAAATACTATCATTCTCCTATTAAGTGTAACTTTTAGCGCTGCCTTTCAGTCTCAAAGGAGAGTACATTACTTGCAAAAAATTTCGTACGTTAAAATTTCGGACGGGTAATTTTCGGACGCTTTTTATCTCACTTCAGACAAATGTCGGACACTTTGCCGAAACATAGCTAACGTAAATTTACACCTACAAAACACGTTTTGGACTGGAACAACATCTGTGAAAATGATCATGATAGTTTTTCTGCTCCCTCAAGGTTTTACAGATACACCGACGAGAAAATAAGGAAAATTCTATCAAGCCCATTACATATCTCGAGCAGTGTCTCGACTAGAGTTCACTCCATAAAGGAAACTTAGAGCTTTGGAGCTACTTCAAAGATTTATACTGTACTGTAAATATTTCGGACGCTTAAAAATTTCGGACGGTTTTATTTTCGGACACTTTTTTGTCCGAAAATTTTTGAAAGTAATGTAGTAACTACATGTAATTTCTCGTTAGTTGCTCGTACAAAGTGAGGCGTGAATGTGATGAGAATAATTAAACTCGTCAGTAAAGGGAATGGACCTAATGATTGATTGGAAACTGTTTCATCATTTCCAAGATATGAAAGGGACTATTTCGCTATTCAAGGCAGCCTGTATGAAATCGGAGTAAAATTCTTTATTGACCCTAAATATATGTTGTGTCCACTTAGCTTGCGATTTCATTTCGGATTGGCGTTTACTTTGAGCAAGACGGTGCGATTTGTTACACCCTTTCACCTTTTAGCTGCCCAACGTAATGCTTTCTTCGACTTTTTAGAGGCAGCGCGCGCAGAAACCACGCTGAACCATTCGATTGTTTTGTTTTAATTATTTTTTCGTCTCGCTTCGTTTGCTCGGACACTTACATACTTTGGCAAGTCTATTTGTCCGTTTGTTCTCCGAACGCCAGTTTGTACACAATTAATCAAAACTATAACAAAATTCTCGAACGTGATTGGCTATCAGCAGCCCGATTTGAGCATTAATTGGACAGTAAGCGTCATTTTGCGCGCGCTGTTGCGGTGCACTTTGTTGAGTAAACTGCTGTGTTTTTCAACATTCATAACGACGTTTAATCGTTCAGCGCTCAATCGATGGTTTGTTCAACTCTCGAATTTTGTCATAGTTTTGATTAATTGGTAACAGGACATCGTGTCGTCCAATTCAGTCTGTAATCATACTCGTGATTAACAAATCGGACTCCCGCTTCGCGGTCGCCCGATCTTGTTAATCACTCGTATGATTACAGACCGAATTGGACTCCACTCAGTCCTATTACCATCATTAATTCATAACTGAACACTAATGATTAGTGCCAACCTGTTTGGCCAGGATATAGGACGACAGTGGTACTATTTCGGTATTGCTTACTCTAGTAAAACTAGTCTTATATCCAGGGAAAAGGGTTCCACTTGTTACTGTGATCAACAGGGAAGAAAAGATACCCACTCCGACTGAGTATATCTGTTTTCTTTTTCAGCTGTAGGTGCCAAGCGCCTGAAAGTTTCAAAGTAAAATACAGTCGACGAAGAAACTATTACCCAGTCTGCAATGGTAATAAAGGAGTTACTTAAACATTCCTACCATTATTGTCAAGTGGTGTTATGAAATTTCCATTCTCAGCGCTAAATGTTATAGCGATTTCTTGCATCTCCTCGTTGTTTTATGTTTGTCTGTTTGTCTGTTTGTTTGTTTGTTTGTTTGTTTGTTTGCTTCTTGTAAGACTTGATATTTTCATCGGTGTACATAGACAATTTAATTTGTATTTTGAGAATACTGCATATAATTTACATATTTAAATACTTCATTTTTATATCATTTTCAATAGTGAGCCTGAGATTTCTTTGAAGTGATAAATATGAGGTTATCCTCGAAAAGCCGTAACGAGTTTGTGAAGCTTTACAAATTCTTTGTAGTGACTGATTCTGTGGCTGCAACACAACGTAAGTTGCACCCATAGATAATGAGCAAAGAGGTAAACCTTTTTGGATACAATGAGACATTCTGTTGATTATGTAACGCACCATTCTGTTAAATGTCCTCCCAAAAATGTCAGCTCGCGTAATGAAGAAACAAGTTTGCCGTCATTGCAATGCTCGCCTAATTGACATAGCCTACTGTCCGAAGGTTTCGATATCTGCACCCATGCACAGGTTTTAGTCTGTGTGGAGTGCGGAAACTAAACGGTTTCGTCCCGATGGCATATAATTATGAACGATTACTTCGTATAAGCTTTCTCAAAACGGTCAGGGATCCTCACGAACAGAGCGCGCGCGCGCTTTTACGCAGTCATGGCAACCGTGTAGTGAAATCAATTGTGACGTTGCTTTCGCTTAAAATGAAAGAGTTCATGTGATAGTGAAGCTGTTACGATGGCTGAAGAGTGTCAAACTCCAGCCGTACTCCCAGTTTCGTGCTCTTTAACCTCTATTTCGTTGGGGGATGATCTTCCAATGTGCCGAATATGTCACAACACTGGCGGAGAACAAAACGAATCTTTACATAGAGTGTGCTGGTGTAAAGGAACCATGGGGGAGGTACACAAGTCGTGTTTAGAGACGTGGTTAAGTGCTGTGTACACCGACAGATGCCCGATCTGCAATTACCACTTCCGCACGAAAAGAATTTTCAAACCGATAAGACAGGTAATCTGCACTGAATTTAAGCGTGATACTTGTTTAACAGTGTACTACGCTTATATTTAACTAACAAACTAACGCGCTGTTTAACGCGCCATTCACAAAAGTCAGCTAGTGTCCAGACGGGCTATTATTTTAACGCGCGGTTGAAAAAAAGGTTTAAATTGCAAAGCTACTTTCAAACAAACGTTCACGCCGAATTTCAAATTAAAAACATCCCAGCAAGCACCTTATAATCAGGAAGATCTGATGCAATGCTTTTAAATATGATTCAGTGATAAGTAAGTTGCATTATTCAATGGCATGCCTTTAGCCTAACGTTAGCCTGTTTTGAGAGGTCGAAAATATCAACTATGTATTTTGCTTGCTGCTGCAGGGAAGTTCCTTTGTTTCAAAGGGTTTGCATTCTTTCAGCGATTTCCGACTTCCCACACCATGTGCTCGCCCTCTACTTTTTTCAACGTCTCCCACATCAAATGCGACCTCAATCTTTTCTCCTAAAGGCGAAATTTGTCTGAACTTTCTCCAGCAATTTTCACCGAATTGTTGCGACGTCAGATTGTTATGCAAACATGAATGAAGAAAAAAAAATTAAATAAAAAAAATATAATAAAAAATCGACCTCGAAGGCCTTGAAGAAAACCGCACAGGATCTAGACAAATTGCGCCAATATTTTTATAGATAGTGCCTAGTTCTCCAACGGATAATGTTGGCCGGGAATGAGAATGCGCGAAGAGCAGCTTGGGTTGTCCACGTGAACAAGGTTCGCTTTAAAGTATTGATCCTTCTAGGCCGGGTTGTTTAAAGCCCGATTAAGCTAACCCAGAATTAGCGAGGATTTTGATTTCAGTTTTGTAACTTCGCGATTGGGGTTTCTGTTGTATATGGCTGGTTTGCACCGTCACGCAATCAAAAATTAAAATCGTAACCATTCAATCAATTAAGTCAAAAATCTGGGACATGATAGATGATTGATATGTAAACAACATCACCGACCAAGAGTTAGGTCTGTGCGGCTTTTCATTCGCGCGTTATCTGGAGAAGTGTTTCACCCAAATTAATAGAGCTTTGTATGGTAACGCCATGTTGGTGCCCTTCCGAGGGCGCTCACTCATGAAATCTTGTTTTTGCCAGTCTAACATAAAATTCATATCGTTTCGTCACCGTGTAATATCGTCTGTGTATATTTTATTTCAGTGGCAATGTCCTCCGATGCCTGCAAACGACATTGCTATGTTGGTGTTTACAGTGGTATTTTTTGGAATGTTTTTCGTTCAACTTACTGGCATGGCCATCTTAGTCAGTTACTACGAACAACAGCCCGCTTGCCACACAACAGCGAGTATGGGAATTGCTGGCATTGGTACAGGACTCCCATTTTTCTTGGCATTTTCTATAGGATTGACAATGAATATCTACTTCTCACGTTACTGGGCTCACTGGCGAAGAACGAACAAACACGTGATTGTATATTTGGACAGCATCGAGGAAGTAGTGGTTGCTTAAACGTTTGAGTGAATGGTCGTAATTGTAACTATTCAATAAACACATTTTCATATTTGTTTGATCTTACATAATTGCAAATTTGTGTGACGCGTGTTTTCGTTTGTTTGTCTGGTTGTCTGTCTGTCTGTCTGTTTGTTTGTTTATTTTTTTTGCCAGTAACAGGTTTATCGTAGCTAACGCTTATGTCAAATATTTCCAAGAGAAATATCAGGAGATGCGAAAAACAAAAAACAAAAAAAAAACACGAAAAAACAAAAGTGGATTGTTCAGAACGACAGCAGACGCAGACGGTGTTTCGGAAAGAAGAGAAAGAAAAGAAGAGAAATGAAAGAAAAAATGCTGTTGTGCTGCATAGGCTAGGGGTTGAAACATTATATGCTTCTAAACTCACTCCACTAACGGCCGCCTCTCTATAACGGCCACCCTCTCTACGATACGATACGATACGATACGATACGATACGATACGATACGATACGATACGATACGATACGATACGATACGATACGATACGATACGATACGATACGATACGATACTTAATTTAACGTGGAGTTACGCTTAGCTAATCAGCTGGGTTACAGGTAATCCACGGTCCTAGTATATTCTAAAGCGGCCACTTTTTTATGTCTGGAGGACAGTCCATACATTCACTCTTATTTTAACCTCTCTACAACGGCCACCTCTGCACAGCGGCAACGGCCATTAAAACGCGTCCCTACTGCCAAACCGGCTATCGACAACGGCCTGTGAATCAACGACTGCCGAACGGTGTATACAAAAATACATCTATTATTGTTAGAGGTCACGAAACTTGATCCGTTCCACGCGTCGTTGGTCTCTGTCTCTGTCTGGTTCCACCCCCTCCCCCTTCCGGCTCGACCTTTGCCCACTTCTCCCCATTTTTTGCTAACCCCAGGCGGGCTCCTTCGCTCGCTTGTCTCCACGAAAACGAAAGGAAACGGCTGCTACGCAGACTATTTGGAAAGGGGTTCCATCAAAAGTTGTCGTTTTGAATGGATATCCGATGAGATTGAGGTCGAGACGTGGATAAACTGTTCACACCTTCCCTAGCCTGCGAACAGGCTCCTGGCGAGGACGGAAAAAAATTCCGGCGAGCGCGAAACAATTCGGAGAGCAAAGCGATCGGGGCGGGGACCGGGAGCCTGTTCGCAGGCTACAGCCTCTCTATTTACGCACGCGAAAGAAAAAGCAAGCGCAGCGAGCGCGAAGCACTCGAGGATATGAGTGGTTCCCCGCCCCCCACCCAGTCAAGTCTTCCGTTTTGCGCTGGCGTCCAGTTCTCTCGCGATTCTATCCGCGCGTTCAACGATCGAATGTGAACAGCCTAAGACGACGAAATGTTGAGACGGATTGTTTATAAAACTCTTGTGAGGGTGCTTCAATTTAATTAAGGCAGTCTGCTTCATTAGTGCTAACTTTTCTAGGATACTGGCAAATGAATGATAACAAGCTGTGAATGCGTCGCGGTAATGTTCGACCGTAATTAAGAGGACAAAACAAAACGGCGTGGATTGCGTAAATTATTTTCCGTGAAGCGACGCCGCGGCGCCGGTAAAAAAGCAAACATGAATGAATAAGACGATAAAATGCGTAGAGAAAAATGGCAAATAGAAAATATGTGAGCTTAGTTGTGAATGCAAGGATAAAATTTTGTATTGTCATATTTCGCGCTAAAATTAAGGAGTAATTTGTCACCCATGATATTACATATACAATGAATGAGTTGCCAGTAATCGGATACCCGTGTTTGCGCGAAGAACTCTGGGATCGTTAGGGGGCAAACATTGCTAGTAGCTAGAAGGAAATGTATGGCGAAAACTTGTTTCGAGGTACAAGAAAACGATTTTTGAGAGAGATCAATGCTTTTTCGCCGTCGTTTTTATCGCGAATGGATTTGGGCAATGTTGATATGTCGAATATGTAAGTTTTTCTTTGAATAACCGTGAAGTATGTGACAAAATCTACCGATAAACTCTATTGCTTGCGTGAGGTTTATTGTGAAATTTACATCGCGTAATAGTCTGAAAATATTACAAAATTAATTAGGTATAAATCGAGAGGAAATAACCCAGTAAAGCCTTTTAAGTTGTGTACAGGCTACTTTTGGCTTATTTGAAAGCTCAGTCATATAAATAATGCTGGAAATAAGCCGGGTGGCGATCATTGTACTGTCTGGGGTTGATTTAATGACAAATGAGTCCGCGCGACTCATGCTGTGTGGCTACTGTGTTGCTCAAAGCCTTTGTTTTGCTTTTTCAAGCACGTATTTCAGTGATTTTCCTTTTCTATAACAGATGAAGGGTGGCTCCTTGAATATATCTCTGAGTATTTGTATTTAAAAGTGCCATTTGTGCGTGATTATGCTTT
Organism: Orbicella franksi; assembly: GCF_964199315.1. Taxonomy (NCBI): domain Eukaryota; kingdom Metazoa; phylum Cnidaria; class Anthozoa; order Scleractinia; family Merulinidae; genus Orbicella; species Orbicella franksi. The sequence continues at coordinate 39,160,685 of NC_138145.1, read as the reverse complement.
CCAAATTTGGTAGTGACGGTTGAGTGAAATTGCCCGACACAAAGGGTAGTAGTTCCTTCTGCAATTTTCGATTTCTGTTTTAGAGCTTCTTTTCTGTCTTTATATTTAACTTCTCGGAGGGTCTTTTCTACCATTTGCTCGGGGTAGCCTCTCGAGATCAGGCGTGTATTGAAATTTTCAATATTCTCTTCAATGTATTTCACAATAAACCTCACGCAAGCAAAAGGGAGTTTATCGGTAAATTTTATCACTTATTTCTCCGTTATTCCCACAAAAACTTACATTTTCCATGTATCAACATTGCTAAAATCCATTCGCGATAAAACAACGGCGGAAAAGCGTTGATCTCTCCCCAAAACCATGTTTTTGGGCGTCGAATCAACTTTTCGCCATACATTTCCTTCTAGCGACTTGCAATGTTTGCCCCCCTGACGATCCCAGAGTTCTTTGCGCAAACACGGGTATCCGATTACTGGCAAAACTTAGAGTGGAAAATTGTCAGTCATATTGCGAACTTACTAACCTGGCTTATCGCTCTCAACTGAAAAAAAAAAAAACCTTAATTATTTATTGATACTGTTTTTTTTTTAAAAAAAATCTTCGCACCTGCCTTTACTCACTAGAGAGGTCAGCTGAAATGACACATTTATAAAATGTTAGTTAACAAATAAGGGCCGATCCGCACTAGCGACAAGTCTGTTTTGATAAGGCGCAATGATTGACAGCATTTGTCAATCAAGTCACATCGCTAGTGCGGACGTAATTTCGCAACGCGACAAAATTTTGCTGCAGCGAGCAAACTTCAAACGCTCCGTCGGCCTGCCTCTGGGGCACGCCAATATGCGACGAAGCAAGTTAAAATAACAACTTTTGTTTTGACTAGAACTGAATGTCAAATAATGCATTGAAGTGCAATATAAAATAAGAGAAAATATTATGGTGTCGCGCGTGAAGTAGCACACAACTGCGCACGGAAATTTTTCCTTCCACTTTGGAGGCGATTGTGGCCCTTCCAGAAGCGGTTTTGAAGACCAAAATCAACGCCCGATGCAGCCATGTTATCATCCTTATTCATTAACTCCATCCCAAGTCCAGTATGGGCCCAATAGGATAGATTTTTGGAGATTCGCAGAGTTCGTCGATGTCTGGCAGCGGTAGCGCTACTCCAACTACTCCGCTATTTCAAACCAAGATTCCTGAGGTCGAGGAAGAGCCCAGTGGTATGGATGCTGTCTTCATCTTCGCCGTCGTCTTCTCCGTCGATCACAATCTTCGTTTTCTTTAATCAGCAGGGCCCTGTTCTGGAGTCGGTTCATCTGATCCACACAACAAAAAAGTATTGCTATTTGAAGCTGAAGTGTGTTGTGCCATGAAAAAATATTTAGGAGCAAAACAGCCAAAACAATCGACAGGAGTTGCGGAAATTCGAAGTTGTCCATGATCAGAGCATTCGCATTTAATTTCGTCACCGTCGTCACGCTATCAGGTTCACATTTCACCTTGAAAACACAAATGTCATTCAAAAACGTATGTGTCTGCGATGCAAATGCGGATCAAAAATTGTCGCGATATTGTCGCGATCATATTACGCGGAGCAACATTCTCGCGACAACAAACAAAATTGTCACTAGTGCGGATCGGCCCTAAACAGACATGTCAAAATATCGCGTTACGTTTACATAGTTAATATATGATTGTGTTTGACATAGCGATTGCTACCAGAGGGAAGGAGGGAATTATTATGTCGTAAAACTGTTTTGGAATCAGCAAAGGCTGAAACAGAATCAACTGTAAGCAACCGTTGTTCGTTTTCGTTGACTGAAACCGACAAGTGCGATGAAGTCTTCGACAAAATGTCCATTTTCGGTGACAACGACATCATGCATATTTCTATGCATAACAGTTTCACTGTCGATGCTGTGCATCTCATTGTGGCTGACGAGTCAAGGACTAACCAACTATGTTGAATCTATGAAGATGAAACTGCAAGAAGAAGGTCAGATCGGGAAGCGGTTAGCTGGTCCTCGGGGCATTGTTGTGGAACATACTCACGCGAGACCAGCCGAGCGACGGATTGATAAACATTCCAGTGACGATGATGGGTTTTCAGACTCTTGGCAGGAAGTTCGCAAACATCGAACTCGCTTATTAACCCGAACAATGTGCCAACAGGGCTTTTTTCTTGTGATAATCGTTGCAAGCTTCGCTGAGGCTTATCAGAACAGAATGGTTATTCGTCATACGTGGGGAACTGACAACGCTTTGCACCGGAAATGGAAGACGGTCTTCTTGATCGGCGAGGGTCAGAACGTTGCCATGTCGGATCGAATTTCGCGCGAGGCGCAAATATTTGGCGACATTATTCAAGGTGATTACAAAGAAACTTTCGACAATAAAGTCTTCAAAGTACAATCCGGCTTCGAATGGGCCGCGAAATACTGCAATAACTTCCAATACTTGTTGAAAACCGACGATGATGTTTTTGTCAACACCCGTGGGCTCATTGACTTCCTGAGTGCAACTGGGTCGTCCAATACAGAATTTTATTTCGGACATCTAATGCACGGTAGCCCTGTTCTTCGCACAGGATATTACGCAGTCTCAAAAGAGGATCATCCGGGGGATTTCTACAAAGATTATATATCAGGCGGTGGGTATGTGCTTTCGAAAGATCTCGTTCTAAAATTCACCCAAATGTTCGATGTTGTGAAGCCGTTGAAAATCGACGACGCCTATATAGGAATGCTAGCGGCAGATATTGGCGTCGAGCCGGTATCAAGCTCAACTTTTATTATGTATAATGACAATTCATGTAAAGATACTGATCGCATTTTACTCATTAGACCCGTAAGTCACGAATGCATGGTCGAACTTTTCGATGACACACAGAGAAAAATTCTTTCACCACCCAAGGAGGACGTGAAGTACTGAATATAGTTTTTCACTTTCATAGGTCTATTTTAAAATACACGTCTCTCTGACCTCATGTGCAATAGCGAAAATGAAAAATTTTTATATAAAACAAGTAGAGTAATCTAATAACGGTATACAACGGGCAGGTATGTTTTGCAGGTTGCAGGTTGACAAATCGACTTTTAAGTCTGAGTCTGGTTAGCCTAAATAGCACTCCGGTTAGCCTAATTTAGCTTAGGTTGCTTGCGGTTAGCCTTTATACTCAGGTTTATTCGACTTCAACTCAAATAAACAAGTCGTTTCAACCTGCAACCTGCAATCTGCAAAAAATAACTGCCGGTATACAACAGCTCAGAAAAGGCCAGGAGCCTAAAACAAATACCAGCGTGACAATTACGTTAAAGTGGGTAAGTGAGTAAGAAACTTTATTTACGTGTCAAATACTTTATCGCGATAGGGACAAATTGAGGACACATTATAAACTAAGAATTACTAAAAATTTACACTTCTAATTGCTTGATGGTTAAAATACTTCATACACTAAAGTAAAAATGATAAAGATATGTAACAAATTTTTAAGTTTTCTCAAGCCGGATTTTCTCAGCAACTGCTTTGCTTAATTGCGTATAGGTCATTTTCGCTTGCAGAAATACAATTTTGTTGTAAAAGAATAGAATGAATTAACTTTATTGTAGAACATATTAGGTCTATTTTAACAAACCGTCAAAATTGCAGGTCCGCTACCAGTGAGATTTTTCCATAAATTGATTCTCGAGAAATCACAAAGAGCATACAACATGAGAGTAAATAGAAGAATGAAAATAACGAAGAGTTTACCTTTGTCTCCTGATTATTTTTTCTCATAAATATTAATTGCTTTTATATAACATAATAAATAGAAAAGGGAGCAACTCTTTGTGCAAACAGTTTGAACGCAATACGAAAACTCGCGCTGAATCTCGAAATTTCTTTGCCTCCATGAAACTAGACAAACACAAAGAGTCGAAATATGTTTTTACAACTTGGGTCGATTTTGTCTTCAAATACTTTCACGGCGGTCTTTTAATGTTGCCGTCTTTTTCAATGTTTGACTGCGTGATCGTACTCCTACCGTACCCTTACGGGCTATCTAACGCGCGCTGGCGTCCACCCTACTCTCCATCTCCCACAGTTATTTTTTGACGTGACAGCTTCCCGCAGCTCGCAATAATTATGGCGGAAACGCGCTAATTAACAATTAGACCCGTAGCCCGCAAGGGCTACGGGTCAAGAGCCCATGAGGCGAAGCCGAATGGGCTATTGAACCGTGGCCCTTGAGGGCGAAGGGTCTAATTGTTTTAGTATCACCCAACTAGTCGGACAGAAAAGACAATAATAAAGTTAGCAAATGCAAGTTGAAGAAATATTTTTCTGGGAATAAAACGAGAGAAAGCGTCACGCTCGATTACGCCAATTTCGCTACTCAAGGACTATTACTAATAGACCTCTAGTAGCGTAGCCAAGTAAAATGCAGGATTTGCATTAGTCCACTAGTTGGGTGATACTAATTTCTGTTATTGACTTGCGTTTTTTGTGTTTCGTGCGGAGATCACGGGACGTCGAATGAACAATAGCTGGTTTTCACATGACGTCACCAAAATTCGAACTACAAAACTGTTGAAAAGATAAGAAAAAAAACGAAGACTGTTGGGAGGGTTAGTTAAGTCGTCTTTGTCAAACACTCTACCAAGCTGGCGCTCTTTCAGGTTTTATTAGTTTGTTAGCTAAACAGGAGAGGAAGGCACTGAGTGATATAATTTATTTAGTGAATGAAGCACTCAGTGTGGTAACTCAGAATTCAAAGATTTACGCCTTGAGGTTTTTGAGATACGAGTAATTAATAAATCTTCGCTCGCTAGGGACCGCATGTGGTCGGCTTTCTTTTCTAGGGTCCAGGGAGAGTTTTCTTTCTCAACGGATGGAACGCGAGCGCACCCCACCCTTGCCTGGTACCAATCCCGCCTTTCGTCTCGAACCACTCGCTACGTTCTTCCTTTGATTTTCGAGAAAAAAATAATCGAGCAGTCTATCTGCGCTCTTGATCAATCATCGAGAGACTTGTGGGATTCGTCTTATTTAGGAACTAATCGCTTTGTTCGTGAATCAAGTTAAGAACAGAAAATCCCACACAAATAACGTTGGCTTATAGAAATCAAAGCAGCATCTTTGATCGGTTGCTGCTCGGTTTTAATGTTTCCCGCGCAAGAAGAGGGCAAATAGAGATAATACACGGTTCTCATTAAAAGCTATGTTATCGAACTTCATTCCCAGAGCTTTTCCTTTGAAATATGAAGATGGCGCCGTCCCTTCCAAATTTCGATGGAAGAGCCCTGGGTACGAGGCTGTAAGTCATAAGTATGCTATTTTCGGTTCGACTAGGATCTCGAAGGATGCCACTATCTTAACAATCACAAAAGAGCTGATGTAACTTATGTACCATCGTTTTTGTGCTTCGTGAATAAATAGCATCATTTAGGTAGAAACCAGTCCGCAACATTCAAAGCAAATGACGGCGCGCCTATGACAATGGCATGATATTTATTCGTGATATATTTCTTTAATTTTACCAAGAGCCCATGCTCATTTTCTCTTGAATTTACAAAAAAAAGCATGAAAATTTTGTCTTATCCTTCGATATTTACTCGTGTCATGGATGTTTGTGTGTAGTAAACGACATATACATCATTTCAACTGTTATAACGTCGAGAAAACAGGAAGCTAAAACATGCAAGTTCCCTCCTTTTTTTTACATATTAACCCATATTTCTGGAGTATACGTATTTTTAACCCCACCTTTTTAAATATCATATATCTTTTAATTTTTAGGTTAGAGGGCCACTGGTTTATCAGCGTCCACCGTGTGACCCCTCTTTAAATAAAGTTGCTACTTTTGCGACGTGATTGTGGAGCTTAGTTCGGTGTACAGTACTAAAAAAAGAGACGTTATTTGAATTTATAGCTATACTTCATGATAGTACTGTATGGAGACTGGTGTTTCATGTTACTTGTGCCGTTTTGCTGCTATACGCCTAAATGTTTTAGTTGTCTGTGATGCACTCCATTTGCAATATACAAGATAGGGCCATTCACGACTCCAGAACTCTTTTGCGCATGACGGACGGCGAGAAAGCGAAGGGTCTGGGGTCGAGAATGAAGACAGAGCTTAAAATGTGCCTGCTGCGCATGCGTATACAATAAGCACGACCAAATGAAACGTTTGTCTAAACTTAGAGACTTGAACACTGTCACATGTGAGAATGTGAGAATAAGCGAATAACGAACTAGAAAATATCATTCGGTGCTCTTGGCTGTACGCAAAATCAATGTTTTTCTTTTAAATAGTTTTTAGTCTTTTTCTCACAATTTTGAATGAACTGTACAGAGTACAAAACCACGTTATGTGTAACTGCTGGTTTGTGCGTCGAAAGCATTCTTCTCATTACCAACAAGTCAGGTTCCCCTTCCAGGGATTGAAGATGATCTTATTCTACCGCTCAGTCTTGTCCGCAACTTTCTAAGAAGGGCGTAGCCTATTAACAACAGCAATTCGAAAACTTCTGCAAACGATAGCACAGACATCCCTATCCAGAGACCAAGGGATCCGCCCAGATCAGAGACGAAGTTCGCTAGCTGTTGGTAGAACATAAAATGGATCAAGTGAATATATGGAAGATCATATATTTGAACTGCGGAGAAAGTTATGAAGACATGATTGATCATTGCAGTTATACACACAACTTAAGCAGTTGTGAATTTAAAGCCTGAAGGAAATTCAAGCTTGAACGGGTTTCGAATCCGTGACCTCTGCGATACCGGTGCATTGTTCTACCAACTGAGCTATCAAGCCAGCTGGGAGCTGGTCACTTTGTGAGTTGTTAATAAAAGGGATCAATAAGTTATTCGTGAAAAAATGTTTGACAGTGGTAATTTCATACAATTTACATTCCTTGTCAAGTGACGCCAATAAAGAATTAATTTAACGTAAGTCGACACAGCACGACTCTCGAGTGGTTGTATATGGTTTGTTACGGTTTGTTACAATTGTGAATGAGCTTTAAGTTGGGAAAAAATCATTTTGGCCTCAAAATTATTAATTTTATGTCTCTATATCGTGACTATTTTAATGCCCTTGCGAGCCACGAAAGAGGCCGCCAAATTTGTTTCATGTCCCTGGGACAAAAAGCGATCAATTCTGTTGTCTACCCTGAGCTACCTTGCAAAATAGATAATGATGATGATGATGATAAAAATCACGTGATCACAACTTGCCACCAACAGGAAACTTGTTTGTTAACTAAGTTTTGTTTAGTGATTAAATACTTACCTCATAAGATCTCTCCTCGGTAATGGATTCAAAATTAAGTTCTTCGAAAAATATGTTCAACTTTAGGACGTTGGACCTTATTTTGCTGGAACTAAGAAAATATGAAATGCAACAGTCAAAATGGAAGTTTCATTATTTATCATCTGTTAGGTAAAATGTTTTGGAAATAATGGAAGATTCCCTTATTGAAGATGACTTGGAAATGAGATTACTGAAAAAAAAAAACTGTCAAAAAGGTCGAAATGGGGTCAGTTACATTACATAAGTTTTAGTTAACAGTTTACAGTGGAACCTCTCCACAACGGCCTCCCAGGGGACAGCGGAAAGTGGTCGTAGTAGAGAGGTGGCCGTTATGGGCGGTAGGAATGTAATATGACACTTTTCGAGGGTGCAACATTTCTTTTCTTAAAAAAAATGCATATTTTAACATATGAACTCAACGTAACATAATAAAAGAATGTCGATAAAACAGAAACTAGATAGGAGCAGGTACCAACGATGCGCGATACAGATCAGGTCTGGTGACCTTTTATAATGGAAATAAGTGAGTGGTTTTTGTACACACCGTCAGTCATTGATTATACTTAAGAGTTTGGCCGCTCTTGAACGAAAGAACTGGTTGGTCATTTGATGAAACATTTCCCGTTGTACATAACAATTTCTGTCGTTCATCTAAAAACACTAGGTAGGTACGACCTGAAGTTTAATTGTAGCTTTATCATGAGGCAACCAACTGTATTTCCACAAGGGTTTCTAGAAAGCTGGTCAGCTAAGCGGGGAGAGGTGAAGACATGAATGTATTTGTTTGGGAGTCTCTGTCCCAATTATAAATTGTATAGAAGAAAGTAGTTTGTTTCAGTTTGAAGCACAAAAAAGCATTTTGATTACCTTGAATTATTACTATCAGCAAATTCAAGATATTGATCCTTTTCTTCCAGTCTCTCAATGTAAAATGGCTGAAAAAATAAAAAATAATAAAAAAAAGATTAGCAACTTTTCATCTAAAACACGATACAGTTATATTATGCCTCTATTTTGGCACAAACAACACTCCGTAGTTAAAGCCATTTTTACAACATTGAGGCTAGAGATTAGCTAAAACAATTAACATGAGAAAAAAACTAGTCTCCGTGTTAGTAGGCCATTTCCGAGTTACCTTGTGCCTCTGTTTCAAAACGAGTATTCGTACAAGACCCTTCATATGAAAATGAGTTTGATTTGCATGAAAATGAACCAGTAGGTGGAGCATATTTCCATATGAATGGTTTCTTCGCAACAAGTTTTGACACAAGCAAAAGACAAGTCGGAAGTGGCCTATTAATAACATCTTTATTTTAAATGTAAAATACTGAAAAACGTGGTCAAAATCTGCCTGTTTCAGTAAGAGAAAAAGATTGTTGCTAGTAGTATTACTAACACACATACCTCATATCCCGTGGATGGCCAGGCCGCAAATGATGAAGTTAGTTTAAAGACGCTTTCCCTACAAAGAAGTCAAGTGTTAACGGCTTGCAGAGGTCCTGTTTAGAAAATGCTTCTTGTGCTGTCATAACAAGTTGTCATTTATCTAGCCAGACGGGGCGTTTCCTCAAAGATGGTAGTGTTTTCCCGGTGATCATATGTATATTAAAAAACGTTTTCTCACCTGCAAGGTGGCGGGCATGATACTGTGCAGTTCAACGCATTCTTTTTGAAATCCCTTTGAACTCTACTGAGGCAATCAACTGGAACAATAAAATAGACGAATAAATTACAGACTGACCCAAGTTCAGTCTTATTTTACAAGGACCACTCTCGTAATATGTATAAAGTGAGACTCTATCAGTGAGCAGTTACGCTTGGAATAAAGGTTATTTTAGGGTCCTCCCCTGCTTTTAAATAGAGGAGCCCGCTGAAAAGGTGAGCGTAAAAAAGGTGGCCATAAGGCCCTAATTTCGGACCAGACTTAGCTTCCCGTAAATGAAAAGCGTTGTGTTATTGGTGGTGGGCGGGGGATTGGAATATCTACAAGGCTTACCAGTTGTCTTGTTGAAAATATTACAAACTGGAGTGTTGTTTGAAGGAATTGGGAATCTGTACTCCATACATTTGCATTCTTTTCTTTGGTTGAAAGCCAAGCAGGATTCTTTGCATGCCTGTGTTAGAATGAAGTATAATTGAATAGACTATTAATTCATGCATCCTTCCTTGACACTGATATAACGGATCTTGCTTATTTTTATATCTCAGCTGGGATATTGACGCTGGATATCTGATTTTGATTCGTCAGCTCTTCTTCAGTACGAGATAATATATAGATTTAGCCAAGCTTCAAAGCGGAGCCCCTGATTGCGTCAAGTTAACCATAAGGAAAAAAAAAAGGATGTTTTTCTCTTGGATCAGGGACTCAAAAAAATGATCAATTGTGAGCATGTAGTTGTTCAGCGTGTGGTTTCACTATTTTCCCCTGTTAAACCACAACAAACTATACCCAATAAGCGTACCCAGTTTTTCCAAGATTGTAGAAATTACGTACGCAATATATAGGGACTTTCCAAGAGACGATTGTGCAAAAAATATCTCGGAAGAAAATTCAACGCGCCTGGGGTTAATTCGTGCCGAAATTTTGTGCTTCAAAAACACACGCGACCTCGATGAGCTCTAAAACTAAGCCCGCGATATGGTCTCATGATACTGGTCAGCGCATACATTGTTTTGACAGCTGTCAATTAACCATAACATGGATGCCCAATATCAACGATGTACCTATGGTAGTGGTGCTACTCTCAAGTGCACGTGGCGTACGGACGTACGCACAGTCACGTGACAACCAGAATTTTCCAGATCGATGGGTTACCAAATTGTATGGTATGGGGCCCCACTTGCGCGTCGTCGGCGCGCACGAGCTCCGCTATTAAAGTGCCTATGAAGTAAAAAATAATTGCTGCTGATTTGAAAGGCTTTTCAAAGTAAAGAAGAATGGCGTTTTCCTTTTTGGAATATCGTTTTTCGTTTTAGAGATATTCACGTTTTTGTATTATAAGTGATGACGTCATAAGTGGTTCCACTAAAACAGTTCAACACTCAATCAAGAATATCTCTAGAAATATTAAAGCGGTGTTCTTTAAACTTGGCACCAGAAATGTACATCACAAAAGAAACAAAATGACACTGGTCGTGCCATCGTCATGACAACAGTTATGCCGCTGGTCCTGTTTTAATTAAAACTAACATTACCAGATTTTATCTTAAACAAGGATCATCCACTCCCAACAATCTAGTGGGGAGAGTTAAGACAATATGGGAATTATGTGTGTTCCGAGCAGGACCCTCTGTCCCTTTTCGAAGGGTTGCAAATTGGCATATTTGGTTTTTCACAGAAAAAGACTGGAGCCAAAATTGTTGCCATGGCAACCACACAGAAGGTATCATTCTGTTTCTTTAGTGATGTACATTTGTGGTGCCAAGTTTGAAGAACACTGCTCCAATATTTCTAGAGATATTCTTGATTCAGTGTTGTACTGTTCAAGAGGAACCACCTATGACGTCATCACCTTCCTCATTTGCACAATACAAAAACGTAAATATCTCTAGAACGAAAAAAGATATTCCAAAAAGGGAAATGCCATTCTTCTTTACTTTGAAAAGCCTTTCAAATAAGCAGCAATTATTTTTTACTTCATAGGCACTTTAAGAGAAATTTTCCTAGGAACTTTTTCTGTGATTGTTTATTGATGGCGATGGCCGCTTACCGTGGAAGAATAATTGACTTGGAAAGCTTGTCTGTAAAGATTAGCGCTATCCAGAGTTGAACTGTTTAAACATCTCTTGTTGTTGAATGGATCCTTTCTGTTAAGCACAACCTGCAAAAATTCTAATTTGATTATTTCATTTCTAAGTAGGAAGCTATGCTATGTTAGTATTACTATGTTAGTATTTTGCATTATAAATATTTTCGGCCACGCCTAAATTCGCAAGCACCCAATCAGCAGCGTTGTATACTGTTCTGATATCCTGCGCTATCAAGTCACTGGCTTGATGTGCTACGATGAGGTGTAAGAATCTTTCTTCTACGTTTTGGCAGCATATCAGGCCCGTTTGGTCTCGCCATGGGCTACTTTGGGCTCTATTGCGTGTCGCCAAAATCTTATAACGCTCACCTTTCGCATTCCAATTGATGTAGAAAATCCTGGTGCAGCGCTGAGTCCTTTCTCGCGAGGAAAGGCCATTTCTCCTTGATTTGAAATGTCTATTCTGACTCCGGCCTCTTCTGTGAAGGCTCCAAGATACTCATCTTGTTCGATATTTAACTCGAGATTTAACCCTACGAGGAAAATGAAAATTAAAAAGCGATATTTTATATGACGAGGAAAAGTTTGTTGTTATTCATCTTGGTAGATGCAATAATAAAGTGTATTATCGTTTGTCACACGATGTAGTCACTTTAGATGTAGATCGCGACGTTTCGACTGCTTACTGCTAGTCTTCTTCAGGCGATAAGGTCGACTGATTGCACGGTATCACTTATATCACAAAGGTCGGCTGTGATTGGTACACGGAGAAACAGGGAGATCTTTGCAGGAGAGGATCAAAGAACACGACAGGGATATACGACTCGCCCGTACCCAGACCTCCGCCGTTTCTGAACACACCCACGAGACCGGCCACTATCCTATCTGGAATGAGGGCAAGTTTATTGATCGAGATCCTCACTGGTACACACGTAGGGTCAAGGAAGCTATTCACATAAGACTTCACCCTAATAACATCAACAGGGATAGTGGAATTGAAATTCCTGAAGCATGGATGCCCACGATCAAAAAACACAACAACAGGAGAACGGTACAACAGCGGACCACTGAGGGAACAGCTGCTTGCCGGAACAACGGAACAATAGGTTGATCGAACTGCACCAATCACAGCCGACCTTTGTGATATAAATGATACCATGCAATCAGTCGACCTTATTGCCTGAAGAAGACTAGCAGTAAGCAGTCGAAACGTCGCGATCTACATCTAAAGTGACTACATCGTGTGACAAACGATAATACACTTTATTATTCGATATTTTATAAACAAAATTCAATTAAGAAGATGTTTTGTTATGTTTGTGAACGCACTTTTGTTTTTTATTTTTACTCAAGCTGAAATGGCCGAAGAATAAGAATAACTCCTGCGGGACTGGTGTTCTCTGCAGTGATTTTCTCTTTCAAAGATAAAATAAGTCCGTATACAAACTTGTTATCAGAATTCCGAGTCTTGACAACATCGACGAAGACTGCATGCCAAAGCTTGCACTTGCGTCTTTCCTAATAACACAGCGAAATTACCCCGCTAAGGGTTCACTAAGCACACCACTCCTCCCCAAGGATAAGAAAAACAACGAGCGTTCAATTAACAAAATGCGACGAGACCTGCAGTTCAGGTCAGAATATGAATGAATATCGACCCAAAAATAGACCAGGCACGATGGGTACTTGTAAAAAATCCCCTTAAACGATCAATGTATTAACAAATTCCTTTTTAATCCCTGAGCCTCGAGTTTGAATAACATTTGTTAATAACCGCAGCCTGTCTTATGTGTTATTTTTAATAATAGGCGTTCTTACCATGGGAGGGTCCAGGTTTGTTGGACTTCAATACTGGAGCTTTCTTTCCTATTTTGTCCTGTCCACCGTTAAAAACATAGCAGTTTCCGTATGCATAATGCCAGAAAGAAGTCCAATACACGCTGGAAAAGTTCCTTGAACAAAGTAAAAATGCGGTTAGACTCATGAGTGCAAGCTCAATCTATCTTGACCCAAAGTTGAAATTACTCCTAAGTTTCCGCTCGATTCGCATTTTTGTTATTTACAGTGCCTACCAAGCAGGAAGGTGATATGAGTGAGAAAAAATCTGACAAAGAGGGCGATTGGCTATTTCTTGCAAAGCCTTCTCAAAGATGAAATTCTGCAATGAACGGATTTGACCGATTGACTGACTGACTGACGGTCTAACTGACGGTCTGACTGACTGACTGCCGGACCGGCTGACTAACTAAATGAATGACTGTCTGAACAAATTACTAACTGACTCGTTGACTGACTGCTTGCTATATAAATTAATCGATTGAAATTATTTTTAAATGCACGTGCAAGCAGTCTTTTTTTTTTTCCTAAGTATCAATAGCTTGAACAGGAAAATTAAACGCAACACGCAAAGGAAGGAACACGTTTCTTCTCCTTAAATTGCGTTTGTCTGAATTTTCGTTCGCGCAGATGGTCTGATCTGAGAAAAACAGAGCTGGACTACAGCCTGAACTTCTCTTACCCACATGAGACGCCTCGGTAGGTACAGGACAGCACAAAATCCTCAAACTGATGTCCATAAGGCATCAATTCCTCGGGTTCTGCCTCAGCCATAATCATTATCATTTCCTCACTGTTTCTAAAATCTTCATCCAGTGAATCTGGGTCCTCGATTCCTTCCTCTTCATCTTCATATTGATCAAAATTGAACGAGCCTTGATCACCTAATGGGTTATTCACTGCCCTTCTTTTGCGACTGGCTTTTGAACCTGTAGAGTTCAGTTCGCAAAATAATTCAGTTAGTAGTGGTAATCGCATGAATATGACTGCCGTTCGTTAGGGATTTACTCTGCCAGCGATATTTGAAAATTAACGGCTCATGCAATTTAAAAGGCTTGACTTTTGATTTCAATTGAGTGTCGAAAGTATAAGTTTGCATTTGCGTTGGTTTTGTATTGCTATGATAAGCGATTGGCTTAAAAGAAACTTGCGCCACTATCACATCCAATCAGCAGAAGTAAAACCAAAAAGAAACGCGATTCGCCCGCACTCGTTTTGATTGGATTGGCCCCTTTAGGATTGGCCAGAGCGATGACCTTCGTTTTGGTTTTACGGAATTGTTAACAGCAAATTTTAAAAGAATTTCTCCGCCCGGGAGTTTCTGGGCTCTAACACCAGCGTAAATAGAATAACAAAATCCTTTACAACTTACTGTTTTTGGGAATTTCTGCTTTAATGTCATCCCTCAACTCTTCTGGGAAAAAATCAATAGCGCTCAGCTTCACTGCATTAAAGTTGCAAACAGTTATAGCAGGAAAGTCAAGACTCTGAAAAAGAAAAGAGCACTCAGTTGGAATGAGTCAGTTATAAAATTTTACAAAAGTAACTTTCTTAAACTGTATGCATGCAATAACGTGTTTTATACTCTTGTATTAGAACTATGTCATGCATGATATGCATCCGAGGGGACTACCATGCAAAAAAGGTTGGGAATGCTACTCGAAAAATTTGTATTGAACCCCTGAAGGATACCAATCCAGCATTATTTCTTCGAGTGCAACCCTAAAAGATACCTTGAAGACTGAAAATAGTGGTGTTTGGTCCTGAAAGCCCCAAGTGAGACCAAATTTCGTGATTTACACCGCTCCCTGAGCGAGGCGACGAGCTATTCGCCATAGCTTTTTCCACATGGGAGCCCTTCCCCCGCTAGAATATGCTAATTTATCCAAGTTTGGTTTGGTAAAAGGCAAAAAACTAAGAGCACCCCGATAAAATTCATATCTTGGCACAATCTGGTTGGTGATACTACCTCCGGCATCACGTGTCTAAAATGTTGCTTAAGAGCAATACAAGAAAAGCGCGCCAAATTCGAAACATGCCAAGGTCTCGGTTGACATCTGCTAAAAAAAATATTTAACTTATATTTAACACCGAATCTTGCTTCCGGTTCTGGATTTGACCAGAGCTCTATATTCAGGAACGAGATTGGTCGCTTGTAGATATATTAAATTGCAGTACATGCACAGACACGGTAATTAGATGATGAACTCGGATGATTTTAATTTTGGAGTTTGAAATGGGAAAACAGCTTACGCTTGTAATAACTATCCTCTCGGATCTCTTATGGGTGACTGTCGTCTTCATATGCGAGTACACTTAACCGTACGTATTCACATTGATCAATATTCTGCTCAGTGGAGCTGCTGAGGGTAGAATTTCAGCAGTATAAAGTCAAAATAAAGTTAAAAATTTGGTTAAAAATACGAAGTACCGGATCACAGCGGATCTATCAATTGGGATGCGCTCAACGTTGCTAAAGTGACGAATCAGCCACTAATGTAATGAATCACCCACTACAACTCTTCCCTTGCTATCGCAATCACGGGTTAAAAACTGACTCCCTTACCGTTTCGTGTTGTATGGCAACGTGAGTGCTCAAAGGTCGGGATTTGTACGTCTCAAACAGTGTCGCTATCTGCCATGAAGACACCCCCAGTGCGGCCAGAAATAACAAAGTCCAAAAGATTTTCCTGACCAACTGTTTTGACGCGAGAATGCGAGGAGGCCCATGTCCTGATGTGTATTCAAAATAGTCCAGAATCAAAAATCGAATAGAATACTGTTTCTCGTCATCTTCTTTGGTTTCTTCCTCTTCAGAAGGTTTCGTGAAAGCTGTCTTCATTGGCTTTTCTATATTCTTCTTAAAGGAATTGATGTCTTCCATTGGGAATACTATATCGCTGTCACTCTTTTGTCCTTTCAGCATGGATGAATGTTTCAATATCAATCTGTTGAGAATGTAACGGATAAGGGAAGGTAAACAAGTGGGCTAAATAAAGAAAAGAAAGCAAATGAGAATTCTGAGCTTCTCTCTTGCACCTGTGAAACTTCAAGTCCATTTTCATCTCGTATTAGCTCGCAGAAGCTTTACCAATTAGCGCAGTCAGACTACACTCGAGTATACAGGATGGTCTATTTTAATCGTTTTTACGCGTAAAGCCACTGTGTTTTCATGGTGACCACAATGTTATTAACCAATCAAAGCTATCAGAAGAGTGATATTGAATCAATAAAACCTAACTTAATACAACAACAGCAATAATAACAACATCAGTATTTTAGTATTCCCATGGCATTGTTTAAAAATAGTTAGAACATAGCTGCTGTATGTCCGCTAATGGAGCTGAGTTTGGGTTTCTTTTGTTTACATATGCACGGCTGGACATTATAGAAAACGTGTATCCCGGATGTTGTGTTGCCAACGCAGATTCTTTTCCTCTCAGATGTAAATGTTTTCGCTTTTTTTATGCTCTATAGCGTTGTATTTTAAACCATCAAAAAGAAGCGACTTTTTAAAACATTTAGCTATAAAAAATTGCGAAAGAACTTTTCTTAGAATATTTAAGAAATTTTTAAAAACGGTTTCACGCGATGTTTCGACGTTCTCGGACGTCATTATCAACCAAAAAAAAAGAAGAGTATGAATATTCTATAAATACAAGAAAAACAATGGTTCATTAAAAAGAAAGGTAACATAAAAATATGCTAGAAGCTAAGCAAAGAGTTTAGCACTGATGGAGACACTCTGAGTGTTAAGGCTAGGCCTGTGATCCGTGTGATGCAGAATATGTTGGTTGTACAGCCCGACACCTTCATTATCGCATTGCCAAACACAAGTATTCGGCTATCGGCAAACACCTTTTAGAAGTGCACGGTAACAATTTCGTGTTCTTAAGAAGTGCCACGGGAAATTTGACAGTATCGTTTACGAAATGCTATTCATTTAAGAACTGAAGCCTACCCTTAGTGTCTTCATCAGTGCTAAACTCTTTGTTTAGCTTCTAGCATAGTTTTATGTTACCTTTCTTGTTAACGAAATATTGTTTTTTCTATTTATAGAATATTCATACTGTTTTTTTTACGGCTAGATAATAACTTCCGAGAACGTCGAAACGTCGTGCATTTTTTAACCGTTTTTAAAAATTTCTTAAATGTTTTTAAGAAACGTTTTCTCGCAATGTTTATAGCTACGTTTTTTAAACCAAAAGCAAAAAAGATGGTGTTCTTATGTTTTCTAAGTTTTGGAAGTTTATTTTCTAAGTTTGCTTTAATTTAATCGTTTTTTTTTCTTTTTTTCGTGTTAAACCACCGTGTTTTCCTGGGGAACACATAGTGCAATTTTGAGGTCTGGAAAAACTACTGAACGCACTCGTTCCGTTAGTGCGTTCACGAACAGGTTTTCTACGCATGCGTAATTTTCTTAGAGAACATCCTGGAACACCATCTCCTATTTGGCGAAGAACGGAAATAATATTGGTTAACAGCTAAATTTAAAACATCATATACTATTAATTATCTTTGAACGCAGGTTAATATTTAGTTTTTGGATGTTTCCTTTTTCTCAGCATGAAGACCTCCGTGGGGTACTCCAATTTAAAAACACGTGGGTGCTCGTCGGAAATTTTGAAAACAACCTCTAAAGGCTGGTTTTCACTAGAGTATAAGCACGAGCACAAGCATAAGCATAAGCACAACTGAAAACAGCCACGACATAAACATAAGCATAAGGGAACCGTTTTTCTTGTGCTTATGCTTATGCTTATGTCGAGCGCGTTACTAGTGAAAACTGCACAAGACAAATAAGTGGGTTCGTTCTTCTTATGTTTCTGCTTATGCTTATGTTTATGTCGTGGCTGTTTTCACTTGTGCTTATGCTTATGCTTGTGCTTATGCTCCAGTGAAAACCAGCCTTAAGAGGTACCAAGATCCTGTTTTGTGGGCGTGGCTTGATTTTTTTCACCCCTAAACGGTACCAATTCTAAAACATCACATTATCTCCTGTCATGTATTTTTTAGTTTAATACCCTAAAAGTTACCGCGAAAGTTCCCGCTGCGGACCTTTTAAGGCTTAACACCCTGAGAGGTACCAAAACTGTGTTTTTAACCCCTAAAAGGTACTTCGAGCACCCCGTCCATTTTATATGAGAGTCCACCCCCCGGGGAGGAAGACGTAGCTGTTAGGTAATTATGTTATAGTTGTTTAGCCTTTACAGTTTGAATTTTACCATGAAAAAATGAATAAAACAGTATATGTGTGTAATTGTATATGTTCTACATTTTTTTCTGCAAGTTTCAAAAGAGATAAAACGCAACTCTTTGGAAATAAACAATTGTAAAAAAGATCTAAATTTTTTTCATTTATATCATTTATAGCATATAGAGCATTTGTATCATCTAAAAATGCTTTGCTACGAACTCTAATTCAATTTCTTTACATCTCCTCCTACCGGACAATGCTGTGGGAACACGAACCGCGGGCGAGTGTTTCCACAGCATTTTCGAGTTCTCCCACACTTTCACGAGTGTTTCTATAACTCGATAGAAACACGGAGAACATGTTTTCTATTTCTTTTAGAAAACACCGCGACGAAAAAGGAAAACAACTTGTTAACTTTGATTATCAAAATGTAAATTCTCTTTGCTCGCGCCATCATTACGTCAACAGCTCGTGTTAGTTCTGTGTTTCTATCGAGTTACAGAAACGCGATTTTTAACCAATCAGCGCACGTATTTTCTTAGAAATGTTGTCTAATGATATATGGAGCACTTTTTTCTTATCGCGGCTCCTGTATGTTAAATGTGGCGCCCTTTGTCCATTTTTCCCTTGATAGGATTTTGAAGAAAACAATGATTTTATCTATTAACTCCACTCGATTGAGACACTCAAACAAGTGTCATCTAGCCAGTGAAAAAAGTAGTCTAGAACAGTGGAGTATAAAAAATAATAACAATAAAAAAATAATGAAAAACAACAACAACAACAACAACAACGAGAAAACATGTAATGACTGCAAAATTCTTTTTTCTTTAGGCATGAAGTTCACTTGTCCTTGAAACTATGAGGTTAATATTTTAACTTGTGATGTTTTTTTTAGCTCTACGACAACTAAGAATTACGAAAAACAAAATAGCGTGCGAGTGCATATTGGTCTCTTCATATAGGCCTGTCATGATCACAGCTGACTTCCGTTCAAAAAGAGTAATTCTATTTTCAATTTAGTTTTATGAATTTTTTATTATTATGTTTGTTTAGCTGGCTAGTAAATTCGATGACATAACCAAAATCAATGTATTCGGCGCCAAAAACGTCAAAAAATTGTCAAATTAAACGACTTACAGCCTTTCTTCTCGGCGTAGGTCAGGTACAATCTGAGATACAATGGAAAAATTCAATGCATAATTGGGAAAACTACTTTTTGTCTTGAAGTTAACAATTCTTAAGTTGCGCTGTCGCTGGAAATATTAATTATCTTAGTTTTGTTAAGAGTCGAGTACGTTGCTAAAATGACCCCAAGCGTTTTCTGTTGTCAATTCAAAATAGCAATTGTACAATAATAGGTATTGCGACATGAACAAGATGTTTCGAACCAATTAGTTGTTCCTTGGACAAGGAGCAAATAATAAGAAAATAAGTTCACCTGTAGGTCCACAAAACAGGCAAAATCAACGCATTTTAACAAAACTAAGAAGTTAACACCTTTTACTTAAAAGGTAACTTGGTTTGAATTTCCATAGTTCACTTCTCACTTACGAAGTCACAATTAGAGACCTTTTTAAGCAATACTGAGTAACTGCGTGATCGACAGCTGGAAAAATACTCAATTCTCGAAATATGACTTATTGGGAACATATGCTGTGTGTTACAATTTAAATGTAAGGAAATCTAACCTTTACAAGTCTTCTCTCAGCAACGTGCTCTTCAGTCCTTCAGTGGTGTGCTATATCGGCTGTCTAATGAATTCAACCGACTCCAAAGATCAAATCTTTCGTGTTCAAACAGCAGGACTTAAAACGTAGAGCAACCTTGGTAGGGACTGTCTTTAAAAGAACAACCGGAACACGTATTTCCCTCGTTGAGGTATTAAACAGCAGTTTACTGCCCTAATGACTCGATCCGTGCGCATGGAGTCAAAACATCACTGACGTCAAACTTTTGTTACCTTCCTATGCAAAACACGTTTAGCTGTCAGCATGTATTAGTTATCCATGACTTACCATTGATTTTGCATAAATAAACCCCTAATGACAGTCCATGATTTGATTGCTTTGTTCATTGAGTATTCATGACAACAAAAACTCACGGTAAATACGTGTTGTCTTAACATGAATGACACCCTTTTACGACAATACGTGATGTGTTTAACTTTTTCACGAACCAATCATGAATGCCAATCTGGGGAATACGATATAGCAAATTAAAAATTAAATCTTTCCGGCCGCAAGCTTACAGTCTGATCTTTCCGGGGATAAGATGAGATGACGTTAAATGATATCGTCCACACATCGATCTTATTTTCCGGTTAAGCGAACGAGCAAAAACAACAAAAATTTGAAAGTAGCTTTTGAATTCTCTTAGGCATTCAAATTTACCGTTATTGTCCAGTTAGCACCCAAACAGGATATCAACTTCGAAAAGAAATTAAAAGGACTTAAGGAATTGTCTTGAGCGAAGAACTGATCTTGTTAAACGGTTTGCGTGCGTTTGTCCATAGCAACGACTAAAACAACAAAATCACGTCCCACGCTCCTTACTAAGTGACCTCGCTGCACCCCGTGTGTTGTGAGCATGTTTTGATTGCATAATTGATGCGTGATGTAATCGGATTAGGACCTCGGATGTTAGTACGTGTACCCTCCCCTCCGGCCGGTTTTTACACTCTTTTTTTTATATAACAGCCTTTTTTCTAAGAACGTTGAGGCTGAGATTAACCAAAATTTTAAGAACGTATTAAGAACATTTCTCAGCCTGAGAGTCGATTAAGGACGTTTCTATTTTGCTAATCTGTATATGTATTAAATGACAAGCATAAAATAAAGTAGCCTGCATGCAGGCTCACCTTTGAGTCACGCACGCGAGCGGCGAAGAGCAAAGCAATCCGGAAGGAATCTGGTGAAGTGGCGCCAAGATAAAGGTAGAAAAAAATGTAAAATTAACTCAAATACTTAAAGGGCATGTTTTGTATAAACATCAAATATGTTTTTCTTGCATATTGTATGACGCACATCTCGGTTTGTAATAGTCAGCAGCTCTTATTTACAACTGTTTCAAAATAACTTCCACGCCATCAAAGTCATCAGGTGACACAAAGTCTGAAGTGTTATCAAGGCAGTTGACCTTGTATACATCTCAAGAACGTTTTCAGCCTCAAATCGCAAAAAGAAAAAGATAGGAATGTTCAGCCTCAGCTCCAAAAATAGACGTTCCTATATAAAAAAAGCGTGCATTTTCGGTTGGATTTCCAGAGTGGTCGAAATTATTAAATTTATTCACAAGCTATTTCACTCTAGAAACGTTGAAACTTTCAGTGCCCATTTATTCATGCCTTTAGTATATTCTGATGTGGCCAAGATTTTTTCCCACGGTTATTGACGTTGCCTCTCTGTAGTCTCAAGTACTCAAACACTTGCTGACAAAATTAATGAATTCAGGGACTTTTCAAGGAGAAGATTTAAATATCCAAGGAGTTTTGAAGGATATGGCAACATTTGCAGTGTTACTTCAATTTAGCATTTTTATTGTTTTGGAGAATAGAGAGTTTTGTACCGAATTCTATTTTTTATTTATTTATTTATTTATTTATTTATTTTTGACGCTATGAGTTACTTAATGAGCAACCATATCCGATAACCTATTGTGTATTCGTTTTGAAGGTTACATAGCTTGTATTGCTCTATGTAAAGTAACGTTGAATCATACCCAAAACGAATCTCCCAATAACTTAATGCTTCAACTAACTATGGTCAAAGAGCTGAAGCTTTTTTATTCACATATTACTATAAAGAATCTCAATGCAACTAGAATTGCACGAAGGACTTTTCTGAAAGTCTACAATGCAACTTGCGTAAGTAATGTATCAGTCGATTCCAGGGGTGCCCATGCCCTCCCTCCCGGCCAGCCTCTGCAAAAAAAATAAAAAAATAAAAAAATAAAAAAAAGCCGGGACAAACTAGTTGTTTAAAGACCCCAGGGTAGTGACTCAAAAAGGTTCAGTATGTTCTTCGTTTCTCGTCTTACTAGCTAGGTCTTTTTTCCGGCCGTAAAAGTAAAGCCCATAGCTCATTCCACAGGTCTAGCGTCTCCGGCATTTCTGTCTTATCTAGAAGTTTTAATTAAGAAACTTACCGTATTTACCTGGCAATGAATTGAACAAACGTGATAGTCAAATGGGCCGGGGTATATAGGTAGAGGGCTTATGCCTGACATCCGAGATGGACAGTGTGAGAAAACGGCCCACTATTGACGGGGGTGGGGGAAGGAATGAGCACAGCTGGCAATGACTGATGTATGCAAAAATTTCAACTGCAAGAGGCTGCAAGTTTTAGATGTATAGAGCGTTTTCAAATGACGTCACGGCAGCCATGTTGGTGTACCAAACCAATCCAGTTGGAGTTGAACTCTTTTCTTATGTTAACACTTTCTTTTGTTCCAATAAATTTGCATGTGTGCTGGCCACGTGAGTGAAAACGTTCTGTACCGAGTACTGGATATGAGCTTTTCGCGGATAAACAATATATAATTGTTAAAATTAAAACAACTCTGATTTTTTTTGGATTTACACTTGTTGATTGATGCCTTGATGATCAGGATACTTTCATTTTGCACTGCCGTCCAGTTCAAGGTTTGCAAGAACGTTCAACTGAAAATTACACATAACAAGAAAAAAACCCGTTATTTAGCGTGTTTGTCAATTATTCGATAAAAAGCATAGCATAAACTGATATTTATATTGCTCAGAAGCGCTTTCCATTCAAAGACAAATTCCGGTTTGAAGTCGGGAAATTTCCAGTGACGAATGGAATTTTAGGAAAAGACGGGATAACCTAGCCTTGCGAGATATTCCGAAGTAGTCGACAGTTTCTTACCGGAAATTTCTGTTCAATTCGACTTTCCTTCCTGGACCGGATTTCCCGAATTTTCAGTCCAACGGTTCGTTTTTCGTAAAGTCAACTTTTTCCGGATTTTCTGGAATCTCTTACAGGAAATTTCTGTACCATTTGTCCTCGTTTCGGAATTTGAGGAATTTCTGGCTGAATGGAAAGTGCCTCATGATCAATTCCGTGTGGTTACTACACAACATTGTTCAAATTGTTTTATGTATCGCGTTAAAATGAAGCGTATTAACAAAGCTGACCAGGCATTTGTGGCGTTCTCTTCCAACACCGCCTTTATATCCGTTCCGGTACACGACTTGACTCGGCTGTTTTCTTAGCTCTGCAGGTTTTAAATGCTGTGCGGAAGAGTAGCATGAAAAGCTCCAAGAATTCAACCATAGTCATAACAGAGAACCCAATCCACAGACCCAACTGACCGCCAATGTCGGACACGAAATCTTCAATCTGTTGATGGCAAAATACAGTCCTCAGATAAGAGATGGGTGTGGGGATGCACGTATGTATTCCAGGTCAAAAGAACATTCTTTTGTATTGTAAGATCCTCAGTTTCCTTTCTTAAGAGTAACACTCGGAAAGGAATTGGTTTTCCGTAATAAAAATTACTGTTGAGGTATTAATTTTCTAATTTTCATCTTGTCTAGCTTTAGAGCTGGCATTGTACACGGCAGTTCCTCCCCCCCCCCCCCTACTCTACAACCTAGTTATAGCCGTGTTGACATGGTGGTGGTAGTAATGTTTACAGGGTGGCTGTAGTGCGGACAAAGTTTCAATAGATTACACAAAGAACAAGCATAAGAAAAAGTTCAATTTGAGAAGTACCACCAATTCTTCAGACGTCATTCATCATAACAGGGTCCTGATAAGCTAAATTATCACCGTCATACACTAGGCTAATCTTACATCGCCATCTGAACTATGGAGTTTACCGAGCTCGTTTTTGAGTTGTAACCACTTAGAGCAAAAAATAACGGAGTTAAACAGGTTGTACTGTTGCTACGGTAACCTATTAAGCCACAAAGATTACATTGTTGCTTTACCAAAGGCTGGGCGTTTATGTTACACCAATACAGTCGCGTTGCTTAATATACTATGGTAGTATTGATGTGTCAAAGTATAGCTGTTGGAAAGATCCTGGAAACTGCTTCCAGCCACCTTAACCGACCTGAGTGGCAAGGGAAAATTAAAACCCTCATCAGTCTCAACCATGAACAAAGCTTATGTGGCAAATCATTCCACGTAGTGGTTTTCTAAATTCGAACAATTTCCTATTGTTTCAAACTATTTTGAATGTAAACCGTTCCATCGAAAATATCCTAAGTAAAACTGGTAAATATCAAAATGTTATTTACCTGTGAGATCCATCTTTGGTAAACAAGAATTTGTTTTTCCTCTCTAAATCAGACTGGTAGATTGACTAAAAAACAAGATGAGATATTACCTAGATAGGGACTGAGTACGTAACTGTAAATTGCGAATGCCAATGTCAGAAGAGATAGCGACAAATTACTACTCAATAGTACAGTTTTCAATTGTGTGTCGAAAAACCAAAACCTATGAGGGTGAGCGCGGGAAAACGTGTGTGAGCGAGTCATTATTGGTTTTGGTTTTACTTCTGATTGGATGAAAAATTGGGAGAGTTTTTAAGCCAATCGTGTGGTGTAATAATTCATACCAATGACATTTGGACAGTCAATAAAAAAAACACTCTTATTATGTAACTGAGAAAATTACTTGACTGGCCGAGAGCAGGCCAATTTCGTTAATTTCTGATTTACACTGCAGTGCACTTTAACGGGCGCGCTTATGTGATTTTCCCAGTCATATGATACTGATATGACTAATGGTATGAAGGCTCGAGTAATTAACTCTATAAAGGATTTACAAACGGCAATTCTCAATTAACAGAATAGACTTCTAACAGGTGTATTTAGATCAAAAGTTTCTAACATTTTTTTCGCTTTGAAAAGCCCAGCCTTAAAAAGGAGTCTACAAATTGTCGTATAACTACCGTGTTTTCACATGTTTCCCAATTTGAAATTTTTATATATAATATATTTCTTTCCAATGATCTTTTTGTCGCTGTTTTTTAGTATTACTTTACTTTGACATATCTCTGTAGTTTTGGGTTAATATTGTGCCGAATTTTTATAAAGTCGCGCGCAAATTGTCAAATATTTTGGAGAGTTGAAAGTTTGATAAAAAAGGGGGGTCTCTGAGTAAGTTTTTGTTAATTCGTCAACTAAGAAATCAATGACGTAAGAGATTAATTAAGACTCAGTGCAATTGCTTTAAAGTAAAACGCATAGTACCTTTTCAATTCTCTCACGAAAAGTCTCTTATAAATTCGAACGGCTCATTTACGTCTCGTTCTTCCGGTCAGCTTACAAACTTATCAGTAAATCAAAACGTGAACACAGAAAGGGACTCGCTTGTCGTCAAATTTTCTATCAACATTACTCCCGTCCATCAGACGACTTGAACTGTAGCTGTATTTCCTCAGTAGAATAATTAATTTAAATTTTCAGGCCTTAGAACGTTTTAACAACACCTTGCGTTTGGCCTTTCCTATCCGCGGGCATGTTACAATTGTAATTTTAATTTGATAACAAATAAAATGTATGTATATATGTAAAAATGTATGTATGTACATGCTTCCCGTGTAAATAAATAGACACAACCTTAGTTGCCAAGATTGTTTGTATAAATTTGTTTCACGATGCCAGCGCATGTGCACGTGTTCTCAGAGGAACTGACATCGAGTAGAAGTCTGCAACGCTACATTATGTTTCCTGCTTTTTTATTTATAGGTAAAGAGACTAAAACTAGCTGTTTGCTTTTTATTACATCCTCTCTTTGCAATTACATCTACTGATCACAGTTCCTGATCCATGGCTTAAAGACGAAATGATTAAAAAAAAAAAAAAAAACATTTTTAATATATGTTTGTAAATTAGGAAATGGAAAATATTCCCAATCTTGTTAGCTCAGTCCTGTCAACCTTTTATTCCCAGTTAAATTATTTTAAGCTGTGAGTTTCAGAAGTCCTCATTGGGCTAAACGTTATCCATATAAACAAATAATCGGCCTTCTTTTTTTCCTTTTAAGCTGCATCATTTGGTACTAGTTATCCAAACTGAATTGGAGTGCCAGCAGAAATTTTGGCTTTAGCAGAAGGCCCGGGAGGAATTAGGCGAATATAACTGGAAGTAGAGCCAACAAAGCATGAAGGGAACTAACAAAGATACAACAAATATTAATAGCGGAGCCCCATAGCCATATGGGAAAGAAAAAGAAACCCATGAATTGATTTTCTCATGGTTATCATGGCTAGCAGTATTGCTCATGGGCGCGTACTCACGGCGACGACGGAGTCTCGCAAGATGGCGGCCATACTCCAGCTAAAAGGTTGACAGAAACATGCAGCCTTGATTTATAGCCCCTTCTTTGATATTGGACATCCATGGTCTATTGACACCCGTCAAAACAAGGTATTTGCTGACCAGTATCACGTGACCATATCGCCGGATCAAGTTCAGAACTCATTGATGTCACGTATTTTTAAAAGTTGACCGCTGATCAAGTGCTGGTTTTCTATTGGATCGCAGACTCATGTCAGGTTAACTAGTTGTAAATGGGGCCGGGTCGTTCCAGAGCCGGTTAATGCTAAGCCAGGATTAAAAGTTAACAGGAGTATAAATATTTCTTGTATACAAATATTTTTCACTGCTTTTGTTTTGTGTATTTTTGAGATTATTCAAACTCAAAACAGAAGGCCAAACAACATACAGAAAACCTCACTGCAAAGTTACAAAACTCAAATCAAAATTCTCGCTTAACCTGGGGTATCTTAATCGGGCTTTGAATAACCCGGCCCATGAGTTCCGCTTTTAGGCTAGGCTAAATCTATATATTATGGGTTAAGAACCTGCAATAAATAACTGTTCGTTGACTTAAGCTCGTGTATGGATAAAGCTGATAAGCATTACCTTTGCTATTGTATTTCTTTCCAAAGGACCAAGAGGATTCGTCACTTGAAAGTCTAGCAACAACAACAGCTGATCAACTTGTAATTCAATGCACGATTTGTCCATTGCATGTTTTAAAAAACTTGATGTAGCTTGATGTCGTTGAGTTTATTATTTTCCAAGTGAACCGCTTAGATAATCTTTCTTTTTCAGTTTCTTCAAACTGAAAATAACAAATTAGTGCCTCTTTGGCTATGTATAAATAATGCATCGAAAAGTAACAAATGATGATGATCAGAGCAGATAAAAGTGAAGGATTTTCCTCTATCCTCTAGATCCGATATGGGTTGTTTTTTGGCTCGGCTGTTTTCTTAGCTCTGCAGATTTTAAGCACTGCGTGGAATAGCAACATGAATAGCTCCAAGAACTCCGCCACGGTCAGTACAGAGAATCCAATCCACAGACCCAACTGACCGCCAATGTCGGACACGAAATCCTCAATCTGTTGATGGCAAAGTGTAATCACTTAATCAGAGACAGGCTTCATCTCAGTCTTGCATCAAATACTATGCTGTTCTTTATCAAAAGTATAACGGAAGTTGAATTTCGCTGATAAAATATCCATTGCTTTTAGCAGCCTTCCTTGTAGACAATCTCACATTCAAGCAACCGACATCAAATATCAAAATTAAAGTTTCCCATTTTACGTATAGATAAACCATCGCAACTTTCATTCTGATGTATTCACGTAGGGATGGGAATGTTTCGAACCGACAACTGAACTATCCCTTACTTGCTTGTGGAGTTTGGTGCTTAAATTAAATTAACGAAGTAGGCCTACCTCGTAAGACCGCTGTTCAGTTATCACCTCCAAGTCAAGCTCCTCATAGAACACTTGCAACTTGCAAACATTTTTTCTGTGTAATTAAGTAAATTAAATAGACGTGATGTGTTTCATCATTTTGTTAAAAATATCTAAAATGTATCAGTAAGGGGTAAAGACCATTGACTAGTAATACTCCAATAACTTCCTACGTATTTATGAATCGGGACTTTGTTTAACATTGTAAGGAAACCTTAAATTTACTTTGTATGTACAGGGTGAATAGGCAATGTGCATGATGGCGTCATTTGACTACAACTACCAGATTCCTTCACTCTTTCTGTTTCTTATGTTAATCAGTAACCTATGGACATGCATTCTGAATTTTCAACAATGGGTGCACAGATGTGAAACCACGACGAGCTAAAAGAGATGAGCTTGACGTCGGGCGAGGCACACCATGCTGCGAAGGACAGGATCGTTGATCGTTGACCTCTCATGTCCTACCCGGGATGAAAAGGACTAAGGAGGAGGAGTGAAACAACCCCTTGCATGCTTGGATGACGTCTACCCGACTATGGTGGCCACCTTTTATCCTAAGTTCTTTTACGTTTTAGAATAGTCTGGAATGTAGTAAGGATGTTTAGAGAAGGGTACTCTTAGCCCAAAAGCTATATTTGATTATCGAATCGATTTACCTGTGAGATCCATCTTTGGTAATTAGTTTATTTTTGTTCTTTAACTCCTCTGTATAGATTGGCTAAAGAAGGAGAAAAAAAGAACTAAAGAATTACTTAGCCAATAAACTTAATAATAATAATAATAATGAAAAAGACATAACAATTATTAACAATAAGTAACACCAGTGAAGCAAATTTATGTGGGCATTTTGTTTTAGATCACTTGAAGCATAATAAAAGACATACATCTGATATAATAGAGAATTGTACACATACACAGAGAGTTCCTTAGCGGGTCCCCGTTCATACCACGTGCAAGAATGATTCTGATTCCTCGTTTCAAGAAATTATATTTTACATTTTACAGTCAATAAATCCAGCAGGGAGAAATTTGGCTCAAGGAATCTAGGAAGCAAAGCCCTTTTAACCATAACGCTTACCTCAAATCTCTCTGATGGCCAAATGGCGAAAGAAGTACTCATCTTAAACCCCTCCTCCCTGGTTATAAAGGATGAGAGAGAATTGCTATGTTAACAGAGCATTTTCGTATTCTAGCCACCTTTTATGCTATCAAAATCCGTCCGATGATTCTAAAACGACAAAATTAAACAAAGGTTTGTTACTACGAGCATATCGGTACTATAACTTCTTAACAAACGCAAAATTATTATTAATATGTAATTCATATTCTATAGCGCCTTCCAGCAAGTAGGTGCCCGTAAAATAAGCGGTTGGCCCCACCTCCAATAAGTCCGACGTTAACTGAAATATGCTTTTTCGGAGAAAGCGAAGGTACCAGTATTTACAAACTAAATGACACCTTTTGCATTATCTGCTCCTACTGCTAAAGCAAAAACTGCGCGGTTTAATTGGTTTCAGTTAGACGAAAATTTACTTCCAGCAATAGGCTAATGAACGAATAACCTAGGTTTTCAAAGTGTCCTTTCGTCTACCTGCATGGTGGCGGACACGAGTCAGTACAATTCAATTTGTTTTCTCTGAACTTCTTCTGCACTTTGCTGAGACATTTGCCTGCCAGAACAATGAACAGCAAGAAATTAAGAAATTAAAATGAATTTGAAAGCGATAACATTGAGTTTCAAGTTTCAAGTTTAGTTACTTGTCAGTTTGTCTGTCACACTGCAGATGCCGTATGTGGAACTTCCGGGGAATCTGTATTCCATGCATTTGCACTCTTTAAGTTGATTGTACGCCAAGCAGGAATCTTTGCATGCCTGAAAAAACAATGTGATAGAATTAAAAGTGGAGCTTCCATTCCGTGCGCATGTAATAGCTACTATTATCAATAGTGTGAAATAGACAAAAAACAGGGAGGGGAGAATATCAATACGCATACATGGTTAGTGAATCCCCGTTCTTGTATCGAAATAAGAAAGATACAAAAGAAGATATGGCTGCATTTTTCTTTAGTGCAAGGTAGAAATTAAGTCAATGGCATATACTTGAGAGGTAATAGCTTTTACTAAGACACAAAGGATTGCACCTTCTACTAGCCACTGAGATTACTGCAAGTATTTTCACACGCTCCCCATTATTTATTCCGTCAGTAACTTTTGGCCGTGATCATATTGTACTTATGATATGCAACATTTTCATATTCATTCAATCCATCGTGGAACAGCATATATTTGGACCACGACTATGACGGATATCTTCGATTCTCTATTACATCGCAGGTCATCACATTGTGCAACTGGGAGTGAGACTCAATTTTGGGCTCCGGGAAGATAGATTCAGGACTCGCAAAGTTGAGAGTAGGCTTCCTGTAAGACTCGATTTGAAAGATCACACGAGCTACAAAACCAACTTACAGTTGCGGAGTAGACTGCTCCAAAGTGTTTTGTGTACAAGTTTGATTTATCACTGGAGACGGTCTTTAAACAACGCTTGCTCTCGAAGGGATCCTCTCTCTGTATCATTTCCTTTAAACAAAAACAAAACAAATGCAGATATTTTAACATGATAGGCTATTCATGGCTCCTGGCTTCGACTTAGAAAAAACATATTCTGACTACAGATTTTTTGATTTGGTTTCTTGGGTCAAACACTGCTTTCTTCATTTCCTTTTTTATAAATAGGTAAATTATAATAGCACATTGTTTGGATATTCTATCTAGAGCGATTAGCGACATTCCGCCAGTTAGCCCTAATGCAAGGTTTCTATTGTCTTTGGATGAACTGCACCATCATAGTAGAATGCTTTACAGTTTTCTTCACCTTTCTCAGTCCAATCATTGTGGCATATCCCGGAGCCAGACTCACTCCTCTCTCCAGTGGAAATGGCATCTCGCCCTGAGTACTGATATCCATTCTGATTCCTGCTTCTGGAGCCAAAACACCGATGTAATCTTCTTGCTCAATGTTGAGCTCTAAGTTAAGCCCTGCAGTGAAAAATAGTGAAAAAAAACTATAACCCCACAAGGAAAATAATGTTTGCGTGGATAGGGTAAATCTCAGTGAAATTTGAATACCAGTAATTAAAAATTCAAACATAGGTCGTGTGTATTACCATGCTTGTGCACAGTTGATTAGATACAAAGAATAGAGTCACGTCACGCATGTAATTAACTGAAGAAATATTGGCGAATCACAATCAGACATTTTAATCATTTCCACAAGCAAGGGTGCAAATTAGAAAAAAATAGACCGATCTAAATAAATTCAACTTGTCTTTCACTGTTTCAAGAGGAGCTAGAGTCCCTAACGTCATTATTATATGAAAGGAAAGACTCAGACGCACCATGTGATGGTCCTGGCTTATTGGATTTTAGTATGCGTGCATTTGATCCAGAGCTTGTTTTGCCACTGTTAAACGTGTAACAGTTACCGTATTTGTAATGCCAAAACCTCTCCCAGAAAAAGGACGTGAGGTTTCTGAAATAAAAGAAAAAAACAAACAGTGAACAAACAAACAGTAAACCACACTAAGATTATAAAAAATCATAATGTTTTTCCCTTCTAGTGATATTAGAAATCTGAGTCAGATTTCTAATATTACTAGAAGGGAAAAACACTACCTAGCTCAACCGACAACACCTAGTTAAAGTCGTTTTTTGGGGACAAAAACGTTAACTTTGCGTTATAGATCATGATTGAAACATTCTTTTATGTTAAAATGAGAACTTACCGACACGGAACACCTCTGTAAGTACACGATAACACCATGTCCTCAAAACGATGACCCATCGTACTTAGGAAACTTTCATTTTTCTCGGCCATAAGAACGGCCATTTGCTCGCTCTTTAGGAAACGCGGCTCTTTCTTAGCTGGATCGTGAAACTCTCTACTCTCTTCGTCATCCCGGTCATCATAGTCGTCAGGGTAATCGGCTGAATTTTCATCATCGCCATCATTGGCTCTTCGTTTTCTACTTTGAGCCGTTAAGGACGCATTCCTTGCTTCTTTTGAGGTAAAAAGAAAAATAATCAACACCCGCAACACCGCTGAGCAATTTATATAACAACATACTGGATCATTACATTAAGGCAAGTCGCGATGGTTGTTTACTGAATGAGCAATGAAAGTTGGTTAATAAGTAGACCCGTAAGGTCCAAAACGTGAGGTTTTCCCAGGATTAGAATATGAGCCTGGTCGAACAATCATGGAGACATGAACAAATACCAGTTGGCTGCACTTACCAAGTTCAACTTCAATGACTTCGTAAACAAATCCCCTGTCTGTATCTTTTGCTGCTTTAAGAAAGCTGTATTTGATTGCATTGAAGTTGCAGAAAGTTACAGCTGGAAATGGAGGACTCTGTGAGAGAAATAAGAACTGTTTTTGAGAGCATGATTTTTCGGTCAGTGACACAAGCGTAGGTCCAGTTTCCCGAGTTGAACCAGAAGGTGTCAGGGTCGACTCCTATCTGGAGAACTCATATCGGTTTTTCCGAGCATACCTTTGACACTGACAGAAAACCATCTTATAGATTTATTAGGCTAAAAGTTCTCCGCTCAATCGTTTACTATCATTACAAAGGATGCCCCTTGTCGACATTCAACTACTGGTGGTATGCAGGATATGGTTTTCATCAAAACCGAGTTAAATGGCCTTAAATTGGATTCAGTTGCTTTGTGTAGGAGAAAAAGAAATATGAAATAATTTTGGTACCAGGGGATGGAAGTCGTGCGACCTAAATCTGGATAAGGAAATTCATTTTCACACCACAGACCATCAGTTTCATCTTGGCAAGAAGTCTTCGTGGGTGGCGCGGGGGCCAAATTATGAGTGCCCTGGCCTCTAGATCAAGCCGGCTGCATTCAAACCCTGGCTGGGGTCATTGTATTGTGTTCTTGAGCAAGACGCCTTATTTTCATTGTGCCTCTCATTATCCAGGTGTTTCACTGAGTACCAGCAATTTTAACACTAAGAAAACCCTTCGATGGACTGGTAAGAAGAAGACTGGGAAGAAATACTCCTTGTCGCTTCATGAAAGGAAACCGAAAATAGACAGTAGCCTGATGAGTCACTGGGGTCGAATTCCCGACTAAGAGGCATACTAAATAAAGGCGTTTTCTTTGTTTAAAGCCGTGAGAAGAAGCGAAAATTCGAACCATACCTTGGATGTTTCTACTGTCACCAAGGTAGTGAGCGGCCGTCTTTGGTATTTTTGGAACAAAGTGTGGACTTGGACCGTCATGATCGTTGTTGCCCCTAATAACAGCATCGTCCAAAATACAGTCCGAGTCCAGTGTGTGGCGGCCATTATCCTTCCCAGGCCATGAGCAGATGTGTAGTCGCAGAAGTTCTTCACCAGTGACCAAAGCGTGTTGCTTGATTCTCTTCCATGTACCTCTGTTGCATCCTGGCTAACAGCGTCTTGTATCTCCATTTCGAGATAAGATTACCAAGTCATTTAAATGGCGCAGCTGTATCCAGGAGATAATATTGTTCAGTAAGTATAATTTTGGAAAGAAATGTGTTAAGCCTAACTGTTACAATCATTTCTTTCGATTTTGCTACAAGTGAACAAAACCAATTCTTGCACTATGCGGAAAGTTTGTCAAATCTTAACGCAGCCATTTGGTCTAGTCCCCACGAGTCACCTTTTAAGCTCTGTGAAAGAGCCTATGGCCAGTTCAAGTCCAACTTATGCTCAAAAGGTACTGAAACTTGGAAATTAAAACAAAGTTCGACCTCTAGATGCGATCAATTGAAACCATTGACCCAACCTTTTTGGATTAGCTTGTCTCCAATCTGTCTTGATCACAAAACTGGATTTGTCTCAGTTACTGACACTTTTCTTTGGCCCTGCTGAAATCCCGCAATTATTATTTATCATCATTCAATCTATGAAACACATCGAAATGCTATTTCAAAATTGCTGCGCAAGAAATATGAAGACCACCTCAGCATGGCTCTACACGAACAGAGGCATTCTTTGTTACTCCAATTGCATAAGGATATTATTTTTCAGTAATAAACGTCCTGAAATAGTACGTACCCTATGGTTTCATCTTTGCGTTAGGAGAAATAGTGGTTTATCCCCTGGACTTCGAAGGGTGAAAATGGCAAAGAACATACAAAATTATATAAAAAAAGCTTCATTGTTTTATAATTAAGATTATGCAGTAATTTCATGCTCGGAAAGTGCCCGAACTTATCATGCATTATTATGTTAGGCCAAATATTTCGTGAGAGACATTTATGCCGTAATTAAAAAGTGAAAAAAGTGGCACCATCTATTCAAATGCAAAATAGAATTCCAATTTAAGCAGAATTCTTGATAACAGTTGACGACTATCATGGAAAACAGTTTTCTAATTTCCTTTCGAAATTAGAAAGTGAATAGAAATAATTTTAATGTTACTAATGAGGGGTCACCTGAAAGGCGTGGTAATATATTTTTCACTGCATTTCAAACTTTTAGTCGGGTGTTTTTGACGCTTTAGGCGGTTACATTTAAGAGACATCTCTGTTTTTATTCCCTGAAAACTAAAAGAGAAAAGCCACATCCTGATCCGGTAATGTTAGAAATTGTTCAATCGGATGTGAATTAGTTGAACTTAATAATTTAGGTATGCTCAAAGTTGAATAGCGTTTGTTAGCTTTGGTGGTCTGAATCATGTCTTTTGTCTTTCTTTAGAAATTATAGCAGTTGTTTTATTTTCGTATATTAAATTTTAACAAACTGAAAAAATGTCAAAAAATAAACATGAATTGCATCTTAACTCAGTCTCCCATTTTCTCGTTTTCCAGAGTTTTGCTCATCTCAAAACGTGGAGAAAATAATCATTATAATTTGGAAAATTCATGAAAGATACAGCCTTGAAGACTCAAGAACAGCTAGCGACTAGATTAAAACTAATTAAAACTAAAAACGTCGGCTTATCAAGCCTTACGTTAACTTAAGGTATGTCACCCTTCAAAAACAAGCTACTTCAAATCTCCTAGGGATCAATATAAATAAAGCAATATTTTTTGTTTTTGTCGCAATCTAAAATAACATTTTATGTTTCTTTAATTTACTTAAGAGGAACTTGAAAATCACCTGCATGGGAAACTCAAACTCTTACGTTTTTGCTTAAACTGCCTCTTAAACTCAGCGGATGTCAGTCTATAGCCACATTAAAATTCCTTTTCATCAAACAAACTTCTAAATTTCTACAGTCTACATTATAACTGAAAACAGCTTTTAAAAATCTTTTTCTACAGTACGACATACCCAGCTTAATTTGATGTACAGACCTCCCTTGATGCGATCCCTCGCGCCATCCTTATGGCGTCGAGCAAATGTTTCACACAACAGAACCTCTTAACGAATTTTAACATGCTTGACAACTAAAAAAGCGTCGTTGTTTTCTTTCGTTTTCTTTAATAATGCCAAAAAAATAGGTTGCTAGTTATTGATAATTGAACCAGAGCTAGACTTCAGTCGGGGAAGTCACAACTGTGCAATGGCTTGAGAGAATTGCGTCCCAACAATTTCTCTGTTTTGAAATAAGTGGATGAATAAATTAACTTGCCCGTCCTCTACTAAATTCCCAGTGAAAAATGATCCATTTAAAAAAAAAATCAGCAAATCTTTTATACAGTTTTGGTGATCAATTCAAGGACTGCAAAAGATCTCCTAGATGTGGAGTAAAACAAACTGTGTGAGTAAAATTTGGGCATCGCGGGTCATATTTACGGAAACCTATATTGCTTATCGCTTGATTTTTTGACACGCCTTACCGCATTCAAATTTGAATTTTCCAGAAGTTCCAATTTTCCATTGGAAAATTATTTGCTGAACACTTAACACTAATGGCGACTTTGTCAGAAATTTTCCTATTATATTTCACAGTCCAAACTAGAAAGAAACCAACATATTCGAAGTGGGAAGTTCTGAAAGGCCACAAAGGAGTAACAAATCCTACGAAGTTTTAAATTCCTTAAACACTTCCCTAACCTGACAAATAGATAAGAATTTGGTATACTGCAGTGAGGAAGGGGGGGGGGGGGGGGAGAGGGGGTGGCTGACTCCTGAACAAACGAAAAATTCAAATTTAAACCGACAAAAATTTAGTCATCATGAAGGACGCACGCTGGTCCGTAACAACGCATAGTTCGTTGCCAGCCTGTTATTAAATAAACGCTTTTTTGTGCTCGTCGGGGAGGAACACGCGCCAGGCACGTGCACAAAAGACTGTCTAAGAAGCTATGTCACCATATTATAAAAAAAGATATTGTAAATGACCATTCCATAACTAACTTTCTTGTGTTATTTAAGGCGCTCTTTGTTATAAATAGATTTTTAAGTGGCTGCGTAGGTCGCTTGCAAATGAGCCAGATTATTATTCTTTCTTTCTAACTAAACTGCATTTGGTGGTTGTCAGAATGAAAGCATTTCTACTGGGTTAACTGGGTTAATTGTGGCGAGTTCAATCGGTTGCTGCCATTTTGAACAGCCCTATGTCAAAACCACTTGTTGTTTTTACCATAAACGACTAAGAATGCCAACTTTATATTACGGCGGAAAACGCGCCGATATCCATCTACGTATAGCTGATATTATACTTCGAGTAGTATACCTCCATATCATAATCCAACATTCATCTTTTCTTCAAGGTAGCAGCTTACTAATTTTCACTAATGTGTTTTCATTTACTTCAAGTTAAACTACAAGAAGTAAATGGCAGTGACTACAACTTTACGAAATAATTCCCTAAAGTATTTGGGGCCGCTAAAGCAATATTGCCATTGGCTTATCAGAGGATTTAGGAACTTCCCGACATTCTTTGAATTGAAAATTATTCAAAATAAGCATGAAATAGAAGAAGAAATAAATTACTATTTTCGATTTTCTATTTAATCAGAGATATCAAAAAGGTCTGCAACAATAATTTATTCATTGAAAGAAATAAGTATATTTTTTTTGTTGATTGTGGTGATATTTTGTTTTCTGCTTTTGAATTTATAGCAAAAGAAACTAAAATTAGCTGTTTGCTTTTTTATATTCTTTCTTTGTAATTGCATCTACCGATCACAGTTCACTTCCTGATCCATGACTTACAAGAAGAAAAAATTTAATAGATAAACATTTTGTTAAAATATATGCTTATGAATTATTTTATTAAAAATATTTCCAATCACCTTTTCTCAGTTCTGTCAACAGTTTATTTTATTTATTTTATTTTTATTTTATAGATTCGCCATGAGGCACGTGGGCATACAAAAGAACACAAGGGCCCCTTCTAAGTAAACCCGCCACCTAATCATCCCCCTAAAAATCCCCCTAGTTTGTTCCCATATTTGAATTATTTCAAGCTCTAAGCCGTAGAAGTTCTCACTGGGCTGAACGTTAAACAAAAAAACAAATAACAGGCCTTTCTTTTCGTTTAAGCTACTTTAATTGGTACCATGTAGTTACCATATCAAATTATCATGTATATGGGAGACCCCGCCCCTGTCAAACTGAATTGGAGTGCCAGCAGAAATTTTGGCTTTAGCAGCAGGAACTCAGAAAAAAAGAAAACCGGAAGAGGAGCCAGCAAAGCGTACAACATATAGTAATACGGGTTTACAACTTGCAATAAATAGCTTTTTGTAATTTTTTTTCGTTGACTTAATCTTGTGTACAGAGCAACATTTGTCCATTTTGTACCTCTCTCCAGTTGCAAACTCGGCAAATATTTTGCTATAGCTGATTACCATCATCTTTGCTATTGTATTTCTTTCCAAAGGACCAAGACGATCCGTCACTTGGACGGTCTACCAACAATAACAGCTGATCAGCTTGTAGTTCAATGCATGATTTGTCCATTGCATGTTTTAAACAACTTGATGAAGCTTGATGTCGTTGAGTTATTTTATTTTCCATGTCAATTGTTTAGATAATCTGTCTTTTTCAATTTCTTCAAACCGAAAATAAATAATAAATTAGCGCCTCTTTGGCTATGTATAAACTACGCTTTCAAAAGTAACAAATGAAGATGAACAGATTAGACGAAAGTACAGGATTTTCTCTATCCTTTAGATCCGATATGGGTTGTTATTTGGCTCGGGTGTTTTCTTGGCTCTGCAGATTTTAAGCGCTGCGTGGAATAGCAACATGAATAGCTCCAGGAACTCAGCCACAGTCAGTACAGAGAATCCAATCCACAGACCCAACTGACCGCCAATGTCGGACACGAAGTCCTCAATCTGTTGATGGCAAAATATAGTCACCTAATCAGAGACAGGTTTGATCTGCCTTGTATCAAGCAATATACTATCTTATATCAACGAAAATTTGAAGTGTAGAGCTTATACAGTATATGTGAATTGATCCAATGCTTTTATGTATACCTAAACCATTGAAACTGAAGTATTCACATAGGGATGGGAACAATCCCCTACTTGCAATTGTTTGTGCAGTTTTGTGTCAAAATCAAACGAAGTAGGCCCACCTCATACGACCGCCGTTCTGTTATCACCTCCAAGTTAAGCTCCTCATAGAAGACTTGTAACTTGCAAACATTTTTTCTGAGTGATTGGGTAAAATAATTAATTTCATTATTTTGTTAATAACATCAGAAATGTACAAATCGAGGGGTAAAAGCATTGACTGTTAATTTCACTAGAACCTCTTGGGCATTTATCACTCTGAAATTTGTTGAACCTTTTAAGGGAGTATCAAATTACAATTGTGTTTGAATTAGCGCGTTTTCGTCAAATTAATCGCCAGATCCGTTAATTCAGGTCATTCAGTAACTCATCTTCTTTATCCCAACTGAAACATAAAGCCAGTTAGTCCTTGTAGTTAAGTTTTGTCAGGAAAGCCAAACAGTAATTACTCGGAATGTTAACGTCAGGATTTTCGTAAACAGAGACTCGTCGTATTTGTTTTCAAATGACAGTTTCCTGGGTAAACATGATAACAATTAAAAACTTGAACATGATCTTGACAAGGGGGAAAACCCTTATAAAGAAAATCGAGTCTTTAAATGAAAGTTTTGGACTGTTTGCCATATAGAGTAAATCAGTGGTCTCATAAACTCGAATTCTGAATTTTCAGTGAAACGACGCCTTTTTTGGATCACGACCAGTCAACTACGGTGCCAGCCACCTTTATCGTCATATCAACAACAAGGGTCTATTACATCTAAAAAAGAATGTGGAATGTAGTAAAGATGTTCAACGAAGGGTAATCCTCGCCCAAAAGTTAAATATGATTATCGACAAAGTTTACCTGTGCGATCCATCTTTGGTAACCAGCTTCTTTTTGTTCCTTAACTCCTCTGTATAGATTGGCTAAAGAAGGAGAAAAAAAGAACCAAAGACTTACTTGGTTAATAAGCTTGAAAAAAAATCATAATAATGAGAAGAGAGAGCAAGACAATAATTAGCACCAGTGGAGCAGATTTAAATTTTTTGTAGACATCTTGTATTTAGATCACGTGGAACAATGCATAGTTATAGACATGCATCTGGTATTGGAATCATATGCGTACACAGCGAGTCGCTAGGCGCATCCCCACTCACACCACATACAAAAATGATTTTCATTCCTCATTCCAAGAACTTATCCTATAACATTTTACAATTAATAAATTCAGCAGGGAGAAATTTCGCTGAAGGAATGTTCGGAGTAGGAAAGTCGTTTCAGCCATTAAACGTACCTCAAATCTCTCAGATGGCCAGATAGCAAACGAAGTACTCATCTTAAAACCCTCCTCCCTGGTTATAAAGCAAGAGAGAGAATTTTCAATGTTAGCAGGGCATTTTCATATTCTGTTTCCCTTTTGCATTGTCATCAAAATATCCCCTTTTATGCTACCAAAATCCATTTAATGATTCTATAACGATAAAATTATGCAAACGTTTTTTGCTACGAGCATGGGTGCTATAACTTTTTAACATAATGCAAATTGTTATTAATACGTAATTCAAAATTTATAGCGCCTCAAAATTTAGTAAGTAGGTGCCCGCAAAATAAGCGGTCGGCCTCACGTACATTAAGCCCGTTAATTGACTTATGCTTTTTGGAAAAAGCGAAAGTACCGGTATTTACGAACTAAATGACACCTTTTGCAATACGTGCTTCAGCTACTAACGCAAAGAAGGCGTGGTTTAAGTAGTTTCAGTTCAACGACGACGGCAATTTCCACTCGGCAATAGGCAAATGACTGAGTAAGTTATTGAGTAAGGAATGCTCCCCCAGCTCTTTCAAAAAAACCATTTCGTCTACCTGCATGGTGGTGGACAAGAGTCAGTGCAATTCAATTTGTTTTCTCTGAATTTCTTCTGGACTTTGCTGAGACATTTGCCTGTCGAAACAAGGAACAGAGAGAAATTAAGATATTAGACTGAATTTAAAAGAAATAACGCTAATAAGCTTTGAGAAATGTAAATTTCAGTTACTTGTCAATTTGTCTGTCACGCTGCAGATCCCGTACGATGAACTTCCAGGGAATCTGTATTCCATACATCCGCACTCTTTAAGTTGATTGTACGCCAAGCAGGAATCTTTGCAAGCCTGATGACGAAATTAGATGTAAATTAAAGCTAGCATTGCAGATTAACA
Source organism: Orbicella franksi (assembly GCF_964199315.1). Classification (NCBI taxonomy): domain Eukaryota; kingdom Metazoa; phylum Cnidaria; class Anthozoa; order Scleractinia; family Merulinidae; genus Orbicella; species Orbicella franksi. The sequence continues at coordinate 39,120,215 of NC_138145.1, read as the reverse complement.
TGGAATGGCTACCGTTACCAATAGTGTAAAATAGACAGAAAAAGAGGAGGAGAGAATATCGATACATATTTCGTGAATGTCCACTCTTGACATTTTTGTATTTTTAAATACAAAAATTTTAAAAATGAGCAAAGGTACAAAGGATAAGGTTGCATTTTTCTTTAGTGCAAGGTAGAAATTAAGTCAATTGTATATACTAAGACACAAAGGATTGCACCTTCTATTAGCCACTGAGATGACGGCAAGTATCTTCACACGCTCTCCATTATTTATTCCATCACTAGTTTTTGGTCATTATGATATGCGGTAAGCTTCTGTAGCTGCTAGTGTTGTACTAATGATCAAAAACATTTTCCTATTCTTTCAATACATCGTGGAATGAAATAAATTTAATGTAGACCGCGCCTATGACGGGTGTATTCACTTTTCTATTGCATCACAGGTCATCGCAGTGTGCAGCTGGGATGAGACTCAATTTTTGACCCCGGGAAGGTTGATTCAGGACCCACAAAGTTGAGATTACGCTTCTCGTAAGACTCGCTTTGAAAGATCTCACAAGCAATAAAATCAACTTACCGTTGCGGAGTAGACTGCTCCAAAGTGTTTTGTGTACAAGTTCGATTTATCACTGGAGACGGTCTGTAAACAACGCTTGCTCTCGAAGGGATCTTCCCTGTTTATCATTTCCTTCAAACAAGCAAGAACATACAACTATTTAAACATAAAAGACCATTGAAGACAACTCGCTTGGCTTTAGGGGAAAAAATATCCTGACTGTAAAGCTTTTATTTTGATTTCTTGGGTCAGACACGGCTTTTTCTATTGCCAGTTTTATAATTGAGTCAATCGTAAGAGCACATAGTTACAATATTCTGTCTAGAGCATTTAGCAACATTAATTCCACCAGTTAGCCCTGGTCCAAGGTTTCTGTTGTATTTGGACTGCGCCTTCTTAGTAGACTGCTCAACAGTTTTAATCACCTTTCTCAGTCCAATCATTGTGGCATATCCCGGAGCCAGACTCACTCCTCTCTCCAGTGGAAATGGCATCTCGCCCTGAGTACTGATATCCATTCTGATTCCTGCTTCTGGAGCCAAAACACCGATGTAATCTTCTTGCTCAATGTTGAGCTCTAAGTTAAGCCCTGCAGTGCGAAGGAAAAGTGAAAAATAAAGCATGGATTGAGTGAATTTCAGTAAAATTTGAATACCGTAAATAGAAATAAAAACACGAGAATTGTATGTTACCATGCGTTCGTGAAAGGGAGGCGCGATAGCCTCATGATTAGTGCGCTCTTCTCCGGATCGAGCGGTCCGGGTTCGAGCCCTGGCCGGGGACATTGGGTTGTGCTCTTGGGCAAGACAATTTACTCTCACAGTGCCTCTCTCTACCCAGGTGCATTAACGGGTACCGGCGAGCTTAATGGTAGCATCCCATCCAGGGGGGAGTAGAAATACTTGTAGTCGCTTCATGCTACGTACAGAATCCGGGATAAGCTCCGGCCTGGTGGGCCACTTGGCTCGTATGCAGACTTAATGCGTGCGTGAAAAGTTTACTATAAAATGTAAATGTCATGTAATTGAAGCAACATTGGCGGATTACAGTTCGAAAATCTTTTGTTATTTCCACAAGTCAGAGTCCATGTATATTAGAAAAAAAAGAGGTATATCTTATAAGTTCAAGTCCATTACATGAATATTAAAGAAAATACTCAGACGCACCATGTGATGGTCCTGGCTTGTTGGATTTTAATACGCGTGCATTTGATCCAGAGCTTGTTTTGCCACTATTAAACGTGTAACAGTTACCGTATTTGTAATGCCAAAAACTCTTCCAAAAAAATGATGTGAAGTTTCTGAAATACACGAAAAAACAAAGGCAAATATTCAAGACAAGTATTTATTTCTTGCCAAGGAAGGAAGCACTTTGACTATACTTTACTTGCAGCAGATAATGTGACAATTCAGGCCAGTTCCTTTAACGGTAATTAGGGATTTTCTATAGGTTTATGTTTAAAGAGAAGTACACTCTGATGTAGACATTTTTTTGGACTTTTTGTTGCTTGCCCCCCAAAAAATAAGATTATTGTGATCACAAACCAGATTTCTAGTCTCGCTAGATAAAGGAAAAGAAAAACTAGCTCAACTGACAGCACTTAGCTGAGGTCGGGTTTTAAACTAAAAACCTTTATATTTAATGAGAACTTACCGACACGGAACACCTCTGTAAGTACACGACAACACCATGTCCTCAAAAAGATGACCCATCGTACTTAAAAGACGTTCCTGTTTCGTGGCCATAAGAACGGCCATTTGCTCGCTTTTCAGGAAACGCGGCTCTTTCTTAGCAGGATCCTGAAACTCTCTACTCTCCTCGTCATCCCAGAAATCATCATCGTCGTCAGGGTAATCGTCTGAATCGTCATCATCATCATCATCATCATCATCATCATCTTCGTCAGATCTGCCAGGAGTTGGTTGGGTGCTTTGTACTTGTTTAGGGCCATCATTGGCTCTTCGTTTTCTACTGTGAGCCCTTAAGGAGGCATTCCTTGCTCCTTTTGAGGCAAACGAAAAGATAACCAATACTCACTGAGGAAGTTATATAACAACATAATGGATCGTTACATTAAGGCCAATCGCATTTGTTGTCAACAGCATGGCCAAAACTGGTTAATTAATTAGTAGACCTACATGTAGGTTCCGAACGTGACGTTTTCCCAGGGATCAGAATATGAGCCTGGTCGAGCAAAAATGGAGACGTAAACAAATACCACTTGGCTGCACTTACCAAGTTCAATTGCAAACAGTTGGTTGAAAAGTTCCATGTCCGTATCCTTTGCTGCTTGAAGAGAATCGTTTTTGATTGCATTGAAGTTGCAGAAAGTTACAGCTGGAAATGGAAGACTCTGTGAAAGGAATAATGACAGTTTATGAGTGGATAATTCAGTTTTCAGTGACAAGCACAGTCGAGTTACCTGAGTTCTCCTGAAAGCTGAGTCGAACTAGAGAGTGTTAGGTACTTATCTGAGGATTCTTTTTTTTCTATAATTGTTAACGTTTTTCCACGACTATGCCTTTGACACTGACAGAAAAAACATATACTGTAATATATTTACCAGACTAAAACTGCACCATGCCATTCAGTCGTTTATAAGCATTTCGTATATGCACCTTCAGCTTGTTGACATTCAACCCATAGCAGTTTGCAGGTTGTTTTTCACTAGAAACTAGTTAGATTACCTTACGTATGGCTTAAATCTAGGCATTAGGCATCGTGGCTAGAATTCCTCGTGGGTGGTGCGGGGGCCAAATGGTTAGTGCGGTGGCCTCAAGATCGAGCGATCATGGTTCTAATAAAGTACCGTGACTCGGGTCATTGTGCTGTACGGTTGAGCAAGACATTTTGTCTTCATAGTGCCTCTCTCAACCCAGGTATATAAATGAGTACCAGCAAATTTAACGCGGAGGCAACCCTTTGATGAACCAGCAAGAGCAAGAGTAGAAAAACTCCTAGTCGCTTCATACAAAGGAACCGAGCCGCTGGGTTCAAATACAGACTACGAAATACTAAATGGAAGAAGTTTGCTATGTTTAAAGCTGTGAGAAGATCACCGAAAGTTCAAACCGTACCGTGGATGTTTCTACTGTCACCAAGGTAGTGAGCGGCCGTCTTTGGTATTTTTGGAACAAAGTGTGGACTTGTACCGTCATGATCGTCGTTGCCCCTAATAACAGCATCGTCCAAAACACAGTCCGAGTCCAGTGTGTGGCGGCCATTATCCTTCCCAGGCCATGAGCAGATGTGTAGTCGCAGAAGTCTTTTACGAGTGACCAAAGCGTGTCACTTGATTCTCTTCCATGCACCTCTGCTCCATCCTGGCAAACGTCTTGCATTTCCATTTCGAGATAAGATTACCAAGTCATCTAAATGGCACAGCTGTATCTAGGAGAAAAAAATATTGCTTAGTTGGTATAATGCTGGAAAGAACTGAGCGTTAAGCGTAACTGGTAAAATCGTTTCTTTTGATTTTGCCACAAAACTAATTATTGCACTATGCGGGAAGTTTGTCTCACTTCAGTACAGACATTTGGTCTAGTTCCCACGAGTCACCTTCTAAGCTCAGTGAAACAGCCTATGGCCAGTTGAAGTCAAACTCATACTCAAAAGGTACTGAAACTTCTGACCTCCAGATGTGATTAATTGAAACCTGAATTGCATGGCCTACGAGTTTTTAAATAGCTCGTTTTAGTCTGCCTTAACCACAAATCCAAATTTGGCTCAGTTACTGACACTTTTCTTTGGCCCTGCTGAAATCCCGCAATTATTATTATTATCATCATTCAGCCTATGAAACACATTTAATTGTTATTTCAAAATCACTGCGCCAGAAATGTGAAGACTTACTCCATATGTTCTGTGCACGAACAATAACAATCCTCGTTACTCCAATTGCACCAGGATACTATGTTTCATTAATAAAAGTTCTGAAATAGTACGCAACCTATGGTTTCATCTTTGCGTTAGGAGCAATATTGGTATATGTCCTGGACTTCGAAAAGTGAAAATGGCAAAGGGCATGCAAAATTATAAAAAAGCTTTCTAGTTTTATAGTTAAGATGATGCAGTAATTTCACTGTATTTTGTTAACCAAATATTTTGTGAGAGACATGGACGCGGTGATTAAAAAAGTGACACCATCCTTTCAAATGCAAAAAAGCTTTTCAATTTAAGAAGAATTTTTGATAACAGCTCATAATTATCATGGAAACGGTTTTCTAATTTCCTTTCGAAATTAGAACGTTCATAGAAATAATCTCAATGTCACTAATGAGGGGTCACCTGAAAGGCTTGTTAATATATTGCTCCCTTGCACAAGACACTTTAAGTCCGGCCTTTTTGTCTCCTTAGGTTGTATTTAAGAGACATTACTGTTTTTGTTCCCCGAAAACTGAAAAATAAAGTCATATTCTGATCCGGTAATCCTAGAAATTGTTCAATCGGATGTGAATTAGTTGAAGTTAATAATTAAGGTATGCTCAAAGTTGAATACCGTTTGTTAGCTTTGGTGGTCTGAATCGTGTCTTTTGTCTCTATTCAGAAATTATACCAGCTGTTCTATTTTCGACATTTCAAATTTTAATAAACGAAAATTTTTTTGAAAAACAAAATCAGGAATTGCATGTGTGATTCTTTTCCTAACTTAGTCTGCCGTTTTCTCGTTTTCTAGAGCTCTGCTCATCACAAAACAGAGAGGAAAAAATCGTTATAATTTGGAAAATTCATGGAAGATATAGCCTTGAAGACTCAAGAACGGCTAGTGACTAGATTAAAACTAATTAAAAATAAAAACGTCGGTTTATCAAGCCTTACGTTAAGGTATGTCACCCTTCAAAAACAAACTACTTCATATATCCAGAGGCGCTCAATATATTAGAAGCAATATTTTTCGTTTTTGCCGCAATCTGAAATAGAATTGTATTTTTCCTTAAATTACTAAAGAGGAACTTAATACCACCTGCAGACGAGGCTTCAAGTCCTATTTCTCGCTTAAACTTAATATGCTGCTTAAACTCATCGGATGTGACTCCGAACCAATTTAGAATTCCGGCTTTTTCATCAAACGAACTTAACAAAATTTTAATTATAACTTCTTAATTTCTCAGTACGGTCTACATTATAACTGATGGTGCCGTAATGCGGAGGTTTCAGAGAAAACAGCTTTCAACAAGCTTTTTCTACAGTACAACATGTCTAGCTCAATTTGATACACAGAACTCCATTGAGCATTTCCTCGCCACCCTTATGGCGTTGAGCAAATGTTTCACACAACTAAGCAGTAACATGCATGACAACTGAAAAAGCGTCGGTGTATTTTTAATAGTCGAATAATTGGGGGAATAAATTATCTTGCCTGCCCTTTATTAATTTTCCAGTGAAATATGATCCATTTAAAAACCCAGCAAATCTTTTATACAGTGTTGGTAATCAATTCAAGGACTGCAGAAGTTCTCCTAGATTTGAAATGAAAAACTATTCAAGTAAACCTTTCGGCATCGCGGGGTATATTTACGGAAACCTATATTGCTTATCGCTTGAATTTTTGACACACCTTACAGCAATCAGGTTTGAATTTTCCAGACTTTCCAATTTTCCAATGGAAAATAATTTACTGTCGCATTTTGGTGTCAAAAAAACTGAACACTTAACACTAATGGCGACTTTGTGAGACATTTCCCTATTATATTTTACAGTGCAATCTAGAAATTTAAAATAATCGAAATTTAAAGCTGGAGATTCAAAAAAGCCACAAAGGAGTAAAACATCTATACCGAAGTTTTGAATTTCTTAAAGGTTGTTTCTAACACTTCCCTAACCTGACGAATAGGTAAAGATTTTGTAAACTGCAGTAAGGGCTGAGTCCTCAACGTTGCTAGGCTCTTACTAAAACAAACGCTTTTTAGAGCTCGTCGGAGAGGGACACCCGTCAGGCACATGCATATAGAATGCCTAAGTAACTACATCATCATCATAAAAAAAGGAAATTATGTATATAAAGAAACATTCCATACTTAACTTCCCTGTGTTATTTAGGGCGCTCTTTTTTTTTAAAATAGATTTTAAGTGGCAACGTCGGTCGCTTGCAAATGCGCCAAATGATTTTGTTTTCTTTCAGACTAAACTACATTTAGTGGTTGTAATGAAATGATTTCTACTGGTTTAACTGACTTAACTGTGGCGAATTCAATTCGTTGCTGCCATTTTGAACAGGCTTAATTATCTCAGCAATTTTTTCTTACTTTAAACGACTAAGAATGCCAACTTTATATTACGGAGGAAAACGCGCCGATATCCATCTACGTATAACTGATATTATACTTCGATTACGATACTTCCATATCATAATCCAACATTCATCGCTTTTTCAAGGTAGCAGCTTACTAATTTTCACTAATGTGTTTTCATTTACTTCACGTTAAACTGCAAGAAGTAAATTACACTGATTAAACTTTATGAAATAAATACCCAAAAATTTTGGAGCCGCGAAAGCAATATTGCCATTGGGTTATCAGAGGATTTAGGAACTTCCTGGCATTCTTTGAAAATTATTCAAAATAAACAAGACATAGAAGACGTAATTGTTCTTGATTTTCTATTTTATCAAAGGCATCTAAGAGGTCAAAAACAATAATTTATTCATTGAAAGAAATGGTTATATTTTTTGTCAATGGTCGTGATATTTTAGTCATAGCAAGTTTAAAGACTTCGATAATTACAATCTTTTGTTTTATAAAGCATTACCACGTACTCTTTCTTCTGTTAACCTTAACCAAATGTAATTAAAGTATTGAAAAATGTTCATTTAATTTGCAATCAAAATAAATGGCCTGAGCAGGAGAAAAAAAAACCGACAGCTTACAGTGTAAAAATGACCAATTCTACTTCAGACAGGCCGTAAAACCATTAAAATATAATGACAAATATAGCCTGTAAAATGTAAGGAAATAAGTCTTAAGTCTCCTTGGTAATCAGGGATTGTTTAATGTATTGAAACTAAGTTTTCTCCGGTAGTGTTGTCTGGCAAACGAAAGATCCTACCTGTTGTAAATCATTCCCTTCTGGTGTTCATGCTGCCGTCTTTGTTACTTAAGTCAAACCAAAAGCCAAAGTAACGTCTGTAAACCTTGAGGATTGAATTTGTAGTTATGAACAATAATGGTTTAGGAATAATGTTGTCCCTCGACTTTTGCATGTTCCAGTGATACACGAATCATTCAAGTAAATTAGGCCTCATCGGTCTACTTCTCTGACGAGTAGTTGATCGATGGCGCGAAAATTGAAGAGTTCAGGCATTTCCCTCAGAAAGAATTTTCCTCTCTAGAAAACACCAAGCCGAAATGACTTCTCACGCAAGACTGCTTGTAATAACTGCACGTCGTGACTCACTCAAGGACGGTTGCACCATATTTAATTAAGGTTCAATTATATTGATAGCACGTTAAGTCATTTGACCTCAAAGGCTACACGGAAAGTGGTTCTTTATTATTAATATTCTCGCCACCGATTATCAAAAAGTCTGGGAAGCTGAGCACACTCAGGTAATAATCCTGTTGGGGTTAACAAAACCTGGTAAAAACTGTGTCACTTCATTCTTAAATTCGTCAATTAGCTCAATGTCGCCGGATAAATTTGTTACAATGTCATCGAGGTACAAAAATATCATTCAGTAAACAACTTTTTAGACACTTATCTCAGGTCACGGTTTTTTAACAGAAGAATTTTCATTTCTTTTTTGGTTATTGTTTGGTTATTGTAATTGAAGGTAGAAACTTTCCTTGATCTGTCAGGATAGTTGTAGTTCTTTATGAAAACGTATAACTGCAATTAGTACAGCAAAATGATACATCTATGATAAGACATCAAGACCTCAATATTACGCTGACTCACACAGGGCAATATAATATCACACTACGATTCTTTCTGGAACTGTACAAGAATTGCTTTTCAATTTGTCTTGTTCAACCAAAATATTTTTTAAACACCAGAGCAGAGGGAACTAAAAGCAGCTTAAAAATGGTGTGTGGTACAAGCAATGACAAGTACAGGGAAAAAGTCCACATATTTAAATTGTTGACAAGTTATAAATAAATACATCATCAATTTTCGGTAGTCTCTCTTTTAATTTTAACCAGATCGACATGCCTTCTTTGCATTTTATGGTAAATTCAATAGAAAAGCGAATATGGCGTTTTTAGAGGCCGTTTTCATGAAGGGACCCCTCGGTAGTCATACATGAAAATACTACAGAAATTATGTGTTCCTCCATCACCTGCTTAAATGTGTCAGCTAACCCCATCTTGATTTAAAACTACTGATTCTGAGAGATAACGTGGGAATTCAAGCTAAAACAGCATTTCTTGCAAGATGCATAATCTGCTTTCTATTAAAGAAGATCATACACTTAAAGGTAAAGGCGGTGGTTCATGGATAAATAGTGACCACATACCCTGTCAAACCATGTGTAATAGATGCAATTTATAATTTCCTATCTACCATCACCCTTACCCGATAGGAAGGTCTCGGCTATTCTGAAGATCTGTAGTCTGTTGCTCCCATCAAAGAGTTTTAGTACACCTGCTTAGCTGAGCTTTGGCTAAGAATTCCTAACCTGTACTTCGTAAGTATCTAAAGATTCATTCAGGTGCTTCACCACTACAGAAGATTTCAGATTGATTAACTGGGATGCCTGACACATCAATGTGGTCTAAAATCGATCGCGTGATTCATGATCTATACTGAGTGAAGTAGAAATCGGATTATGTATTGTTAAACCCTTAAATTCCGGTCTCAAGATTGATCACTAATTACTTTTGTCATAAATTTAGTTGAGAAGGATAAATAAAATTACTATTGTTATGGTGATATTGCTACCACCAAATTTTCTAAATTGACTTCAAGAGAATTGTGTATGTGGGAGACATTTAATATTTTAATATTTTCTAGTTTGTGAACAGAAATGGCTTGGGATGACTGACAAGCGCTTCTAAATAGCTCAAACCATTCAGATGTAATTATTTTAGTCTAAATATGCGTCCTGGGCTCCAGACTGGTAAATATACAATGATAATAGTAATCAATATAGTATTTCCTTAAGGAAGTAAAAATAAGATTAAAAAAAAATAAGAATCCCTAAACATTCTTGCATTTTAATTGGAATCCTACGACGTGTATACAAGCAGACTGCAGTGAAACTTTGTGTACTTGTGGAGTTTGTTATGAAGAAGAAAACGGCGAGAATCCATTTTCGGGACTGGCCAGTTCCACTCAAATTAACGTACTTGAAGAAGTGACGCAAGAAGAACCTTTTTGTGGTACAAATTGGCTACTGATGTTCCTTTCCAAATACTTTTCTTAAGTATAGTCACAATAATAGGGGCTATCAATGAAAGAAAAAGCCACTTCACTCTGAAAACAGGGCTTATAAATTCTAGTTACATGCACGTTACCCACTTAATAACATGGCAACATACTGAAAATGTTCAGTAAATCTAAGATTCACTACTTGAAAACCCGGAACACAAACAGAAAGTTTGAGTCTTTGCTGGGTAAAATAAGTTCCTACTCTATCACGAAAAATGTTTAAGTCGATGAATGCCATCACTTACCAAATATTCCAAATCCTCAAAAGAATTTATAGAGAACTTCAGCGCCACTTTAATAGTCAAAGATCAAGGTGAAAAAATGTGGTCTCTAAACTTTCTAACAAGCTAAGGTGCCAGTTGTTATGGGAACTATTTACGTCACAATGGGAAAAACATTTATAAAGCGATGATGGTCCTTATCGTGTAAGACTATCAATTCATCAAAGCACCAAACGTTAGAAAATGGGCCATCTAAAATTCGCCTTGTCTGAACCATCGTTCATAGAGGGAAATGGTTACAAAGCCCGGTGAACATCAAAGAAGCAAACAAACAGGCTAAGATTTATGTTGGAAGGTTCTTGACCCTGCACATCTTTTGTTTCATGCTCATTGACTATGCTTGATTTACGTAATCGCACTGCTCCTATTGGTTAGTTGTATGAGCACACGTAACCACCTTTTTTATTTTGCTAGGTTTTGTGTAGGGTCAACCCCCAAAATAGCCAACAAAAACATACAACAACAAAGAACTTTGCCAAGTTTCCTAACCATTCCCTCAATTAATTATGTCTGCACTGACTAATCAGGGCGTCAAGTTAGCATGAATAGAGTCACATAACAGCTATTGCACAGACAGTGAAAACGTCACCAATTTTATGACCTTTATTTTTTGAGAATGGCGTTCTGGCCTTCAGGCCATATGTCCAAGGCGGGACGATGAGGTTGAGTGATGCTTGAAAAGCTAGGAAGACCTGTCATCTTAACATTTAAGATTTGGTGATATTGAAATAGTTACAAATAAAGATATGGATGTTATTTAGAGAAATACAGTACACTTTAACTGGTAGGCCGGTCAGGTTGGACAAATCTTTTAAGACCGACTGCCAGCTTAACAAATGAAAAGAGCAATCTGCAATTTACCCTTATGGCAAAGCTATGCCATGGAAAGGTTTCTGTAAAACCCAATGGCAGTCTTTATTGCTTTATCCTTAGCAACCGTTTCAAAGAGTAATGCGCACACTTGATTGCCGAGCATTGCAATATCATTCTGTTATATCATGGGGCTTCTTTACTTTCCTGCCGTGCAAAGAACCAAACATAACACTAACGACTTCAAAAATAAACTGTTACCCAAAGAGACAGTTCAAGTGGAACAAATATTGGTACAAAAGGTCGCAACTTAAAACTAAATCACAGAAGACTGTAAAGGAAACCCAAGGCCGGAAATCTCTCCCTTGTTTTTTAGAACTGTTACCTGGGTAAGGGGTACTGACTGGTAAATGCCTGTCTTTGCGAGAAGGCGAGACTAGCGCTTTTCTTGGCGAACCCGAGACAGTTTAGACTTTTTAAATAAAGAGACCGAGACTCAAATGCATCTGAGTGCACGACGTTCACATATTCTAGGCACCTCACCTCAACCAAATCGTTTCTTCGAAACAGTATTTCCAAAAAAGAAAAAAAGAAAAAAATTGAGACTACGAGGCAGCTTTGTGATGAAATTTGACGAAAATTTGGCGAGTACCACGATTTTAAAAGACCATTCGTCATCCGTTGTCTAAGCTTTTATTTAATTTTTTTACAAGTTTATTCATTAAAAGTACTGTTTATTCACACCTCTGCCTTCTTTTACCAGTCTTTCGCTCAGCATTCAGAATGAGCACCAATCAATAGAGCTACTGATAACCTAAGTACTCTAATCGCATTCTTACCTCCACTGTTTTTTTTTTTTTTTTTTTTGTGCTTTTTACATTGACTCAAAAAGCTTTTCTTCTTTTCTACTATGAATTCTTATTGAGTTTATTATTAAAGTCCATACTAATTGAATGTTAGGTTTAGCTATTACGCAAGTGCAAGGTTATGTGGTTCAGGGAAGTTTCCTCTCTTGTCCTATCTCATTGCTGATTACTCTGTGCTGATGTTTTCTTGACTGTGCATTTTTTGACTGCCAAATGACACAGCAGTAAGATGCGTTCAAAGAATTCGGCTATAGTCAGTACAGAGAACCCAATCCACAGTCCCAGTTGACCGCCAATGTCGGACACAAAGGCCACAAGCTGTTGAAGAAAAACCAAGCAATTAGTTTAGGAATTTTTATAGGGAATATTATCATTTTTAGTGTTGGGCAATATTTAGTGCTGGACTCAATGACTGTGCATCTACAGCATCTAGCTGCAAAACCGTCGCGCGAGCTCGTTTTCCGAAACCTCTCGTCTCAAAAAGTTAGTCTTAGTCGAGCGTGAAATCTGCGTGCCCGCATATCAATATCTTGAGTGTTTTTTCTGTCCACTGACGTTCAATTCCTTTTTCTGGAGGGTAGCGTGTTGTAAGCCTATGCTTCTACGATGTGCTACGGACAAAGGTACTTCACGCTAACTGTGAGTGCCAGTTCCGTTAACCGCAAGAATTCCTGTTCCTTCCGCGAATTTCTAGTCAGCAACTCAAATGGCAGTATTACTCGTGATCGCAATTTTAGCCAAAAGTATTGCCAATTTTAAACATTACGTAATGTTAAATAGAATAGACTAACGTTACGTAATGCGAGCAATCAGCGACTCATTTCTATTTACTTAACTTTAAAAGACTAAGTTATGCCTTCAAAAGAAGTTTCCACTATATTTAAACATATACAAGCCACTGGATTTCTGCAGTAGACAAAATTTGCACAGGTGATTTATTGCGAAGCATGTTTTAAGTACCGGGCATACTGTGGTTAGGCTTACATTATGCTATCGGTCATATCGACTTTATCATATTAGATTGTGCTGAGTGTTTTCTGGTATAAGTAAAACTGCAGGGACTTAACTTACCCTTAAGGATGCTAGAGCCAAAAATGTTCCCACGCAGTAGAAAAATCAACTTTTGCCAAGAAGGCATGTGGCGGTTTCGGGGAGGTCACCGTGCTCGTTTTCGAGATAGTGTGCATTGAAGACCATGCGTTTTTGAAGTTTTCGTTATTTTAGACGATCGTAACTTACTAACTATCAGTAATAAAACTGAGAAGCTACATTAGTGAAATTTAGATTAGGTAAACATACTCAATTCAACAGAACGAAGTATATTAAGACAACTTTTGCAGCTGATGTCGTTCCTTGGGGAAGTATAGTCCTTGAATATAGGAATACATATTATATTTACCCGTCCACACTCGAAGGAAACCTCGGTTGCAAGAGAGCAGAAAAAGCGAAATATTTGTAACTTCTCACCTACAGATTTTTTCTGTGTTTTGTTACAATGGAGAAAAGCAGAAAATGAATTGATCTAAAAAATAAAGTGGGGGAAACTGACCATTTAAGAGAGTAAACTGCAGGTGAAGTCAGCGCAACCGGTGCCAAGCCCTATGTTAGCTTATATTTCTAATCGGTTGTAGTTAGATCATAAGTTGCGATAATGAAAATAATGTCGAAGTAAAGACTCGGTTGATTATGGTTATAAATTATGATAAGTTTTCATGAATGGCAATGTGAAGTCGAACTAGTTCCGTCAAATGTGATTTCTCTAGAGGTAAGCTTTCGGCGTCTAGCAAAGATTGTAGTGAAAACACTTAACGGGAATACTCGGCTTCAAGCTTAAATTCACCTGATTTTGATCTCTCAAATTTGATCAGGGAATTATTCCAGTATGTCTAAGCCAACTTTATAGACTGCCAATATTTGAAAAAAAAAGCTATTACGGAAATAATTAATTTGTCAGGCGATTCTCATTTCACCTGTTATTAACTTGCAACCACCTTATTTACGTCCCGGCCTATACACGTTGAAAATAAACAGAGCGACTTTAAAAAAAGATCGAAGACTAAGCTTCAAATGCAGGTTAACAGAGCTCACAGAATTTCACTATAATTAATTGTCTTGATATGGCTCTTTTATAATGTGGCTCAACCAGCACAATTAAAAACAAGACAAACGAAAACGAACAGATATCTACAAATCAGTGTAAATGCTGCAAACGCCGGAAAAGTTTAAGTTCACACCATGACATCATTACTTATCACAAGTCCTTTAGAAAATTCGTTCTTTTTTTCTTTTTCATTTGTGTGCGCTATAGCGAAGATTACTTCTCCATATATATAGTAAGACAACTGAACCTCTAGAAATAATTATATGGGCCTAGTGACGCACAAATGTAACGAGATTAACTCGTGATATCAGTAGCAACTGAAGTAACAGACTAGAAGCAATGCTTTGCCACTGGTTTGCATGCTTATTTACCAAGCATGTTCCCCACTTGCTAAATTGCTTCCAAGATTTTGCGCCTGGAAGCACAAACGAAATGCCCGTGGGTAGCCATATACGTGGCTTGCTGGAAAAGACGTTCACTGCCCGGCAGAACATGTCGGCAGAACGTACTTCATAAGAGCGCTGTTCTGAAATGAATTCAACGTCAAGTTCCTCGAAGAAAACGTGCAACTTCAAAACATTCCTCCTGTGTAGTCAGGAAAACTCTGGTCAATACAACGACAAAAACAACACCAACAACAAAGAAAAGCAGCATCTTTATTTTCTTAATACAAATACGAATATTATTATTATTAGATTTGAAGTATATTTTATATAGTTCAATAGTTACCTGTTGTAATCTTGTTTTACTGAGACTGGAGGCTAAATGAACCATTAGGTTTTCGAGTTAGCCTCCAGCATAGTTATGATTATAGTAATTATAAGTCAGAGGAGATGAAGGAAGATATAGTTTACAGTTAGGTTTAGGAGGAAAAAACGAATCAAAAATTAACTGGTTTGGGTAATGTCTTATGGTTTTTGAAAAAGCAAATACGCTAAGATCTTTGAAATCAATTGGTTGGAAGTTCTTTTTAAAAGATCTATTGCCATAAAAGAAACTGTCTGTTTCCCTATTATTGTACTTGGTTTGTGTCAATTTTGTGTAGGCTGCACATCTGGTATTGTAACTATAACCAAATAGCGGGTTGAAATCCTCATCGGCTATAATAGTGCTCAATAGTTGAACTAGAACAATGTATGACAGGAAAATTAAAGAACTGGATTAGTTGGTCCAAGACATCTACTTGCTTCTCAGAGTCTCATGTTTCTACTAAAGCAATTATCAGGCAACTGTGTTTATCGCAATATTTTAGAAATATTTTACTGCTCTACATTTCCTTCAGTTAGGGACAGCTGGAAAGCGACGTTTGCTTTAACAAGTAATTTTAAAGTAATTTTAATGATCTCAATAATATTTAACGCTTTAGTTCAGTTTAAGCTTTAGAAGGAGGTTATGTAAAATTTCACAGCTCGAAGAATAAAAAATGTCTGAGTTATATACCTGTGGGATCCTGATTTGGTGAAAAGGTATTTGTTCTTCTTCTGGACACTTTCTTGATACCGGGGTTTTGCTATGTGACTGTTCAGTATCAGGGACAGTCTAAGGAACTTCCAATATATGTAGTGAAGAATGAGGGGCTCGCCCTTTCTGGCAGAGAATGGTTGTGTTCTTCCCATCTGGACTGGCCCGTACTTCAGTTGGAAACATCAGACACCATTCCAGCCTTGGAAGATGTTTTGAGTAAACATGCAAGCGTTTTTTCTGAAGGTTTGGGCAAGATGAAGAATATCCAGGCACGGATCCAAATTAAGGAGAGCGCCCAGTCTTGATTCTGGAAAGCCCGCCCAAAAGCGCTTGCTCGTAAACCAGCAGTGGATGAAGAATTGAGAGAGCTGGAAGCTGAAGGAGTTATTGAGAAGTTAGTTACTAGCGAGTGGGCTGCTCTAATCGTTGCTCCTGTGAAGAAGGATGACAATGTAAGAGTGTGTGGTGATTTCAAGGTGACCATCAACCCACAGTTAGAAGTAGACGTGTACCTCTTCCCCGCATTGATGATACTTATGCCAGCCCAGGTGGGGGTACATTGCTCAGCGTCCTTTACCTGTGTCACGCTTACTTACAAATGGAGGTTGAGGAGCACTCCAGGCCATTCCTCACCATGAACACAATCCGCGGTTTGTACCAGCACCAGCGTCATCCTTATGGTGTGGCTTTAGCGCTAGCCATCTGGCAGCGGGCTATGGACCAGATCCTGCAAGGGATACCAGGGGTTTTCTGCTACCTGGACGATATCATTGTAACCAGCAGTACCATGGAGGAACACTTTGAGTGGTTAGTCGCAGTGCCGAGGCTGGAGGAGTACGGTTTGAGGGTCAACCTAGAGAAGTGTACATTCCTTAAAAGCTTTGTAGAGTATTTAGGACATGTCATCTGTGCTGAAGGACTGCACTCATCCCCAAAGAACGCAAAGGCCATCACCGAGATGCCAAAACCTCAGGATGTTACTCAACTGCGTCCCTTCCTTGGCATGGTCCAGTGTTACGCCAAATTCTTACCTAATTTGGCCACTCATCTGGCTCTACTGCATCGGCTGTTAGAGAAAGATGTGAAATGGTCGTTGGGAGCTGAGGAAGAAGCTAGTCTTCTAGTGGTGGAAGAAATGTTGCTGCAGGATAGGGTTCTAATACACTATGATCCTGACTTGCCACTAGTTCTTGCCACAGACAGCTCCTCGTATGGTCTTGGAGCGGTCTTGTCACACCGTACCACTGAGGGAGTAGAGCGTTCTATTGCTTATGCGTTCCCTGGCAAAGACTTTGCATCGATTTTGGTGGACCAGTTCAGGGAAAGATGCTCATGGTGGTGATTGATGCCCACAACAAGTGGCCTGAGATCTTTGTGATGGAGAACACTTCTGCTGAGGAAACCGTCAGCATGCGCCCTCTGTTTGCCTGCATGGGACTTCCTGACCAGATCGTATCTCATAATGGTCCACAGTTCACATCTGACACCTTTAAGAAGTTTGCAACTGCCAACGGCGTTAAGCATGTCACTGGTGCACCTTACCACCCATCAACCAAAGGTCAGGCGGAAAGATAAGTACAGAGTTTCAAGATTGAAGTAAAAGCTGACAAGTCCAGTAGAACCTGGCAGGTGTATTTTGCACGTTGCAGGTTGCAGGTTGAAATGTAATTATAACTGGAAAACCACTGGCACTAAAAATAATTAATAACCTATATACTCGTCAAGGGATCTTACATAAAGTAGTTCGCGACTTTCACATGGTGAAAACACGATCGATCCGCTATAAGTACTTATCGATCGACAAGCTGATACCAGTGAATCTCTTCAAAGCCATCTGGATGGCCGCTCCACAGATGTTTCCGTCGATTCCAGATTTGGTTCGGGTCTTCCCTCAACAACAGAAGATTGCTATCACAAATGAAGCAAATAAATAAAGAAATGGAATAACATAAGATTTTAACCGACGGAATATACTAGCACAAGCTCAGTGTGCTTTCATTTTGGTACTCAAAGGAAAGAAACCAAATTCAGCAGATATTTCAGATGATACTTCAGATGTTTCTTTAAAAACAATGATTCACTACAGGCTTAGAATCATAGGAATATACTCTCCTCCCATCGCTTTGGTCGGTTTGGCACTTAGGTGGAAGCCACCTTACTGAGCGATTGTAAACAGCGTCATGTAACAGTCACGGTAAGTCTACCGCCTGCACGTTTCTTTTAAGCGCCAGCAAAATATGCCTGCCGAGTAGAACCTTGCAACACAAGCTTGATAGGTTTCTGTTAGCCTCTCGATTAGCGCCACATGCAGCTACTGAGTTTAGCCCTACACAACTTCTCCTGGGTCGAAATGTCAAGACAAGGTTGGACCTAATTAAGCCGAATGTTACGAGGGAAGTCAACAAGAAGTTGCTCCGGTCCGATAACAGCACCTTGAAGTCTTCTGACCGCAACCAGAATGTATGGGTCCGCAGCTACCGCAGAGGTCCGAACTGGATGCGTGGCACAGTCATTGAGCGAATGGGGTCAGTTCTGTACAGAGTCAAGGTAAATGACCAAACCTGGAAACGCTATGTCGAGCAGTTACGGGATAGCACCCTTTGCCCACCTGAAATGGAAACGACTGATGATTGTGCTGTTCCTGAGGAAGTTGGGCATGTCGCCTGTTGTTATGGAGACTGAGTGAAAGGACGCGCCACCTCAGGCTGCGCCGCCCAGTGGGGAGGTTTCCTCTCCAGAGCAGCAAAGTCACCAACTGAATCTGAGAAGAGATGATTACCACCCGTGCTGGTCGTGTAGTTAAACCACCCCATAGGTTGAAGGACTATGTTTGCGACTGGAAGGAACTGTACTGTTTCTTGGTCTGTTGTCACAGTACCTGCATGTTACCTGAGATACTTTAATTTGATATTCGTTTTGAATCTTGTTTTATTTTCCATTGTTTCGTTAGTATATTATTAAGTCTTAAAGAGAGGAAATTGTTAGATTTTCCCGTTTTGGGTTACCTGTACTATATAGAGCTAGTATCACGTGATCCGTTTTCCATATTTGGTATTGTCCACAAGGTTCTTGTCGTTTGGATTAAAACAGTTCTTACCGCCATCTTGATTTGGTTTTACTGTGTTCCCGGCCTCTTTGTGAATACACAACACTAATCATTCAGTGAATTACTTGTGTCAACTAGACCTATAAAGAGGAATCAGTATTTAGAATCGCTCAGTTCAATTGTGCAAACAAGCACGGCAGCCGAAAAGATGAATTCTTGGAAAGCAGCATATACAATTTTAATTGTTCTCATCTCGAGCCATGATGTTTGTATACTGGAAACTAGGGCTTGTTATGATGAGTATGGTTGTACTGATCCATGCGAATCCCAGTTTGACGCCATTGGATGCCAGTTCTCAGATCTGAATCTCCAAGATAAACCAGAGGATGCTCGCACGGGAGCTGATCCAGTGGCGAGCCAAGTGCTTTATCGAGTTCTGCGACCAGACGAGGACCCTGTGATAGGACTCGTTGCAAAAAAACACCTCTGCTAACAGAACCGTTCTCTCCCATGTAAACTGCGGTGGTAGGCCGAAATACAAATCACAATATATATCAACTACAAGTTCTCTGGACACGGCATTACATTACAAGAACAAGGGCGAGAAAGAGGGTTTGAGTGGGCTGAGAATTGCCGAAATTGACCTCAATAATCTGCCTAAAAGTTGTAAGATTATAGACCTAACCAGCGAGGAGAACCGAGACAAATACTTGGGAAAGGCCGTGTGTAAAAACTTTGCCAAGGCCTCAAATGAGGTACTTCTTCAATGTGATGTGGCAATTCCATTCAAGGTTATTGATCCTTCCGAGCCAAAGGGAAAGCTTTTGCAATCCTCTGGAGGACTTTCAGGAGAACACTTCCTAATAGCATCATGCCGATCATTTTGATTCTCTGCTTGCTAATGGTAAATGCTCGTCAGTCGTTTCGCCTAAAAGTCGATTCGCCTGCATCGAAGATCACTGAAGAAATGATTTCCATCGACTAAACTATCCGCGATGCCGTTTCACCTCGGTGCTAAATTACTTTAGCCGGAACTGAAATATGTTTAACATGTTTACGTACAGTTACCTGCTGCTCTTAACTGCGTTTTAACGCCGCCTACCTGTGATTTGCCAAACAAAATATTTGAGAGGAAGATTGGGTTGTATGTGTCGATTTCTTTATAATAGAGTGGATGTGAGGTGGTGTGTGGTAGACTTACAAACACGCTAGACAACTTTAGTGATATGCGACAATGTAAACATTTAGAAATAAGAAGGGAAGAGTTTTTTACTAAGACAGAGTACTTCATCTAGACAGTAACATTTTCTTTCTTTAACATTACTAGGGAAGATTCCCGAAAATATGCGAATGCAGTTGAGCGCAAATCGATATTAGCGTATGATATTTCTGAAGGAATGGGAAACAGCAAAGACCAGTTTACTGAGTTGTTTGTTTCGATGGTTTTGAAGTCGGCTTCGTTAATTATTATTTAGCTTTCAATAGATGTCTCTTGCGGTTGCCGCGGCCGACTGAATAGTTGATTGTAAATGGCCACCGATTTTGACCCTTTTGAAAAACAGGATCTCGTAACTGCCTTAAGCAGTGTCTGTTTTCTATGTAAATGGACTCTTTTAGCATTGAGTTAAAAATATTTTGTCAGTGGAAAGCCAAAACTGATTGACCTCAACACAAAAACCGATTTCAGGTTTGTTGGTTAATACATGGCGCGACGTATTTAACAAAAGAAAAAAAATAACAACAATTTGCGCTTTCAGTCATTAAAATGTTAGTCAGGGATAACGGCCGAATTTTGACTTGCTGTTTCTGTGAACTACGACTTCCCTACTTACTAAAACTAAAGTTTTAATTTGGTTCCGTATTTTGACTACAAGCTGGAGAATGTGTACCGTATGATGCTAGCACGGCTTATAAATATCGAAGACTCGGCTCTTTCATGAAAGTGGGCGACGTTCAGATTTTAAGACGTTTAGACGTCAGTTCTAAAAACAAACAAACGGATCGTTATTTCGAGACTTTCTTAGCCTTGCAAAACATCGAGACCCGCGAGAGAGCTTTGTGAAAAATAGATACGCAGTGCGTACATGGTTGGACATGCAGTACATGCATATTACCTTATTAACAGTAATAAGTTTTGTAGTGATCCTTCGCCATTTTATTTGAAACATGAACAATACATATAAAGATATAAAACCCGTCCAACTACTAAAACGGATTTACTTAGAGACAGTGACTCTTTAAAGAGCAAGTGAAGACCGTTTCTTGCAAGCTTGCTTAGATGAAAACTCAGATGGTACAAAATTTAATATCGAATGATTTCTACTACTCTGGTCATTATGTACTGCCTTGTGAAACCTTATCTTGCCAAATTATACTTGTTCAGTTACACTGACATGTACAAGTCTGTTATGCTGAAAATGTGAAGTAGGCTGGGCCAGTAAGATGTAACCATTTCAGTGTCCTACAAGCAGAATAAAAGAGGGTACGAATTATAATCATTACAATTTTTTAGCAATTCTTTTATATCAATATGAGCTTTGACATTCCCTGCCAACCTTACACTGAAGGGCAAGCTAAAACTAATGTTAAATACAGACACTTTCTATGGTAATTCACTAAGACTGAGCAAAAACGTTTGCCAAGTGCAATTTGACAGCAAGCTGCATAAAGCATCCCTTTTGTGCAAGCAGCAGCACTGGAAATCAGTCTTTGGGGTGTTGATAAACAAAGTAAATTAGAGAGTTTGCCACACAGTCTTCCCTGTGAGTAAGGAGCAGAAGTAGTTTAACTGACATCAACGTCAGTCACAACTGGGGCTGGGTTTGGCTCAACGCAGTCAACACCGCTGCCAAGTGGAAGTCTTATTTCAGGGATATAAGCTTTATAGAAACGACACAAAAATATCTGTGTAAGCCAGACACGATTCATTTTCGTTATTTCGAAATTACGAATCACACATAAGCGCATTTCAGTACTACTAAATAAATCGATATGAAATAAAACAAAAGTAGCATAGCACACCAGACTTTTTCCTTGAAGCATCCTCGATACTCCCTGAGAGCTAAATAAATGCTACGCATGCCAACAACAAGTCTGTACGTTTTGTGTTATGGGTTTTGTGCCCAAATTCAGTACAGAATGAGTAAGGTGCTCAGAACTTATTCGACGTTTCTCAAGGAAACAATCAAGGTAATTCTCGATTAAGGTATTATTTAGCATGTGTTGCAGCCGGATGTGTCACAAAATCTCCGGCATAGTCTAAACCGGCGGTTTAGACTATCTGCGACGCAGGCTAGGTATTATTTTGCTCAGGTTTGTTCGGTTATCTCAGTCACACAATCGCGCGACCACGCTCGCCATCGAAGACGGCTATATTGGCTTGACGGTAAGGTGCTACTTGAGTATCGATCCCAAAAGCTGTTATTACAGTTGAGCCCACGTTTCAGCAGTGTTACTTTCAGTGCGCGCGAAGGCGAGACATTCGGGTCAAACGAAAATACCTCAGCAAAGAATCGTCTGTCCTTTTGACCGGTGGACTGCTCTCTTCGTTTGCGTTTGCGGATCTGGTCGTTCATCTGACCTGATTCTGTCGTGAAAAGCATTGTAAGGCACTGCATTGCTTATGGATGTGTTGACAGAAGTAACAAGCCCGAATGTTCAAAACTGTCGTGGCATTCTTTACCTGTAAACAATGCTAAGCTTCTTCGAGCTTGGTTGCTTAAAATGAAGAGAGAAGACCCTCCTGTGTCGAAACATTCTTTCCTCTGCAGTGAGCATTTTTCTGAAGATTGTTTTATGCGTGAGGGAGGAAAAAGGTATCTGAAAAGTGGAACTGCTCCTACAAGATTCAGTTTTTCACCGGAGGAAAGAGAAAAGCCAAAGCGGAAAGCTCCTGTTTATCGCTCAGCTGCACGTAAGACAACAAAGCGCCAAGTCAAAGATGAAGTTATACGGCTCTCAGTCTAACCCTGTCGATAATTTAGCTGAATTAGAATCTGGCCGGTAATATTCCATGTCAAGAGGATGGATTTTCTAGTGTCACTACTGATAAAGCTGAGGCCGTTAAAAGCAAAGAAGAAGTTTTAATGGAGCAGCTTAAAGAAAAGGAAGAAGAAGTGAAGCGCTAGAGGAAGGAACTCGAAGAAGAACTTTATCGAAAAAATGAAACAACTTGAACTAGAACGGGAGTTAGGAAAGAATGGGAAAGCATGTTCCAACAAAGTCTCTTTAACATTGATAATATTAAGAGTAATTCAAAGTTGTTGAGATTTTATACTGGGTTTCCAAACCATGAAGTTTTCAGCATAGGTCTTAGCTTCAAAAGCAAGTACAAGGGAAAAACAATAATCTCTGATGCAACTGAAATGTACATAGAAAAACCTGGCAACCCAGAAGCACAACAGCTCACATTTTCAACTTCCAAGAACTCTAATACCCTCAAGGCATTGGTTGGTATTACTCCAAGTGGCAGCGTTTGTTTTATTTCAGATCTCTACGGTGGCTGTATTTCTGATGAGGAAATAACCAGTAAATCTGGTTTTATTGACAAATTACAGCGAGGAGATGAGGTCATGGGAGATCGGGGGTTCAATATTCAAGAAATGTTAGCCTCGAAAGGTGTCAAGGTGAATGTCTCTCCCTTCATGAATCAATCAGGACAGTTTACTGAACAGGAAATGCTAGCAACCCTCAGAATTCATGTCGAACGTGCAATTGAACGTATAAAGAACTACCATATTTCAGACTTTATTCCAACAACTCTATGCAAGAATGGCCTTATTGACATGATTTTCTTTGTGTGTGCAATGCTCACTTTTTTTTGCCACCTCTTGTAAAGTAAATGTCTGCCTTGAGATAGTTTTCCTCTATTATATCTAGTGCCTTCGGGTTTGGTTCAGGCCTCTAAGCCCTTGGTGAGGCATCTTATTGGAAGGGCGCTTTGTAGAGTTAAGAAGCTTTCAAGCACAGTCGCATTGCATGTTTCATAAATAGATTCTTGTAATTAGCATATTTACTTGAAAAAGTACCTTCCTTGATTAAGATGTGACAAATGAGCTCTGCCTTCAAATGTATGTAGTAGTAAAATACAGAATAACTGCGTTGAACACATGGGACAAGGCCACATGCTACATGTCATTGTTTTCAATCACATAAGATCCTCTTTTTGTTAGCATTAACCTAAGCTACCAGCTCCAGTAGGGAAGGGGTGGGGTGAAAGGGGTGTGCCCTCAAGTCTTGTGTTGGCAGATTTTCAGCTTATTTACATATCACCATGATCAATGGACAACTACATGTATTTTCCTCTTCTTCATTTCAGTTATATCAAATAATAACAAAAAACCTCTTTACTCTTTTCCTAACATAACAGGCTTACATTAGTGCACTTTTTTCCGTTTAAGTATTACTGTATTACTGTTTACAATAACAACTCTCAGTGGAGTACAGTCTTGGAAAAGCTGCATCTCTGGAATGTTACAAAACTAGAACCTGACTGCAGCAGGCATAGGTGATCTCACCAGCTTGCTCTCCGGAACTGATCATGGTGACATTGAGCTTGTGCTTTATATGGATCACGTCTCCATTTTCACTAGTGGCAACTTCGATATTTTGTACATGACCATGTCTGAATAGTCCAAATGCCTTACTATTTAAATCTAAATTATTATAGCCTTTATTGCCTTCATTATCTCCTGAATTTCTCTTAATAAAGTGATTCATCATGTTCTCAATTGTAAACGGTGGAAATTCAGCCCTCTGGATGGAACATCAGTTTGCAGCCTGTGGGAACTCGTCTAGTGTTCGGAGAACTCGTGTTCGACGAGGAAACATCAACTTTATTTTTCGCATCAGATGTTTCCAACTTTCAGTGAAATTGTTTTCCCATCCATTTTTTGTGTAACTCACAACTGTGCAAAAAAAAAAAAAAAACGTTATATACGTTTGAGGGGGAAAAAAACTGTTATTCCTGCACGAAATTTGGGTAGGAAGAACGATCGTACATCCCACTGCTGACCTCTGCATCAGCTCACGTTTGTAGACGTCAATCGAAGCACTGCCTTCTTTTGCTGTTTCTACACGGTATGAAAGCCACGTTCTCAGCCCAGACTTTGTCAGATGACGAGGGCAGTTTCCGCTGAGTAATTGTAGCCTCTCTTCTTGTGAGAAAAATGCAAAATCCGGAGAGGAACTCATAATTATTATAATTTTTCTCGAATGTTTCTCATAAGGCGCTTGTACTCCCCTGGAATGTTAACCCGAAAGCTTCGTTTTCGCACACTCTGCAACTAATACCACTGTGCAGTGGGCCTAACTGTAATAACAGCTATTGTGTTTCTAATGATTATGTGTTTGCATGTTGTAGTCAAATTAAAATGAAGAAGAAATACTCACGTTTTGTTCCACACACAAAGAGCTTGCTGGTAAACAGCCACGCATCACGCAGAGAACGTGCTGGTAAACAGCCACGTCACACACAAAGAACTTGCTGGTAAACAGCTACGCCACACGAAAAGAACTTGTTGGTAAACAGCTACGCAACACGAAACCAAATTGCTCGTAAACAGCTACGCGAAAGGAAATTGCCCGTAAACAGCTACGCCATATTCTTAGGGACGACCTCTGAACTTTCAGGGGTTGATAAGAGATGGGTGGGTGATTCAAGTTGAGCATGAATTTTATTCATTTTTGGACCCTGAACGCTCAAGATATATCTTTCCCAGCCCTTTATGATTTTCTTTTCTTGTTATATAAGTATGCAATTTTTGGTCTAAAAGTAGCTTGAATGATTTTTTTCATCACAATTACCCCACCCCACTCTCCTCAGTAGAACATTTTGCACAGCTTGAATAGCCATCCAACCAGCTGTCCAGCCTGCCTGAGGACCACCTCGCTTCACGGTTGCATAGGTCGAACATTAACATGTCCTCCCGAAAATGAGATTGCGAGATTCACATAACCTCTAAAATACGAGACTACAGGAGCCCTGAAATCTGAGGAAAACTTTGCGAGTACCATAACTTTAAAGGACGGTATGCCACCCCTTGCCTAAGTTTTTCTCCAAATGTTCTAAAAGTCAAGAGAAAATGAGGGTAAAAGGTTATTCATGTCATGAATTCTTATGAATTCGTGTGGAGTTTATTATTTAAGTCCATACTAATGGAAGGTTAGGTTTCGCAAGTGCATGGTTATGTGGTTCAGGGAAGTTTCTTCTCATGTCCTATCTCATTGCTGGTTACTCTGTGCTGATGTTTTCTTGACTGTGCATTTTTTGACGGCCAAATGACACAGCAGTAAGATGCGTTCAAAGAATTCGGCTATAGTCAGTACAGAGAACCCAATCCACAGTCCCAGTTGACCGCCAATGTCGGACACAAAGGCCACAAGCTGTTGAAGAAAAACCAAGCAATTAGTTTAGGAATTTTTATAGGGAATATTATCATTTTTTTGTGTTGGGCCATATTTAGTGCTGGACTCAACGACTGTGCATCTACAGCATCTAGCTGCAAACCGTCGCGCGAGCTCGTTTTCCGAAACATCTCATCCCAAAAAGTTAATCTTAGTCGAGCGTGAAATCTGCGTGCCCGCACATCAATATCTTGAGTGTTTTGCTATCCATTGACGTCCCATTCCTTTCTTTGGAGGGTAGCGTGTTTTAAGCCTATGTTTCTTCGACGTGCTCCTGACAAGGGTACTTCAGGCTAACTCTCAGGGCCAATTCCGGTAACCGCAATCATTCATGTTCCTTCCGTGAATTTCTAGTCAACATCTCAAATGGCAGTATTACTCTATTACTCGTGATCGCATTATTACCCAAAAGTATCATTTGTTGACTTTAAGTGTTACGTAATATTAAAAAAGAATAACGTTACGTAATGCGAGAAATCAGCTACTCATTTTTATTTATTTATCTTTAATTAATGATTAAGTTATGCCTTCAAAAGAAGTTTCCACTATATTCAAACATATATAAGCCACTGGATTCCTGCAGTAGACAAAATTTGCACGGCCGGTTTATTGTAAAGCATAGTTTAAGTACCGAGCATATTCTGCTCAGGCTTTCAACATGCTATTAGTCATATCGACTTTATCATGCTAAATTGTGTCGAGTGTTTTCTGGTAAAAGTAAAAGTGCAGGGAAACTAATCCTTAAGGATGTTAGCGCCTAAGATGTTCCCACGCAGTTAGGTAAAGATCAACTTTTGCCAAAAAGGAAAAAAAGAAAAAGAAAAGAAAAAAATGTGCGGAGGGAGGAGGTCACCGTGCTCGTTTTCGAGATGGTATGCATTGAAGACCACGCGTTTTTTGGAAGTTTTCCTTATTTTAAACGATCGTGACTCACTAACAATTAGCAAGAAAACTGAGAAGCTACATTACTGAAATTAAGATTAGGTAAATGTACTCAATTCAACATATATAACAAAGAATATTGGGTAAACTTTTGCAGCTGATGTCGTTCCTTGGGGAAGTATAGGCCTTGAATATAGGAATACATATTAGGTTTGCCCGCCCACACTCGAAGGAAACCTCGGTTGTAAGAAAGCAGAAAAAGCGAAATATTTGTAACTTCTCACCCACAGATTTTTTCTGTGTTTTGTTAAAATGGAGAAGATCAGAAAATCGGAACTGATCTAAAAAATAAAGTGGGGGAAACCGACCATTTAAGAGAGTAAACTGCAGGTGAAGTTAGCGCAACCGGTGCCAAGCCCAATGTTTGCTTATATTTCTAATCGGTTGTAGTTAGATCATAAGTTGCGATAATGAAAATAATGTCGAAGCAAAGACTCGGTTGATTATGGTTATGAATTATGGTAAGTTTTCATGAATGGCAATCTGAAGTCGAACTAGTTCCGTCAAATCTGATTTCTTTAGAGGTAAGCTTTCGGCGTCTAGCAAAGATTGCAGTGAAAACACTTAACGGGAATACTCGGCTGCAAGCTTGATTTCAACTGATTTTTGATCCCTCAAATTTGATAAGGGAATTATTCCAATATGTCTAAGTCAAATTTACAGCCAATATTAAAAAAAAAAAATTACTACGGGAGTAATTATTTTGTTAGGCGATTCTCATTTCACCTGTTATTAATTTGCAACCATCTTATTCACGTCCCGGCCTATACACGTTGAAAATAAACAGAACAACTTTAAAAAAAGAAGACTAAGCTTCAAATGCAGGTTAACAGAGCTAACAGAATTTCAATGTAATTAATTGTCTTGATTTGGTTCTTCTATAATGTGGCTCAACCAGCACAATTAGAAACAAAACAAAAAAAAACGAACAGATATCTACAGATCAGTGTAAACGCTGCAAACGCCGGAAAAGTTTAAGTTCACACCGTGACATCATTACTCATCACAATGTCCTTTAGGAATTTTTCGTTCTTTTTTCCTTTTTAATTTGTGTGCACTATGGCGAAGATTACTTCTTCGTATTTATAGTAAGAAAACTAAACCCCTAGCCATAATTATATGGGGCTAGTGGCGCACAAATGTAATGAGATTAACTCGTGATATCAGTAGCAACTGAAGTAACAGACTAGAAGCAATGCTATTGCCACTGGTTCGCATGCTTATTTAGCAAGCATGTCCCCCACTTGCTATATTGCTTCCAAGATTTTGCGCCTGGAAACACAAACAAAATGCCCGTGGATAGCCATATACGTGGCTGGCTGGAAAAGACGTTCACTGTCCGGGAAAACATTACATTTCGGCAGAACTTACTTCATAGGAACGCTGTTCTGAAATGAATTCAACGTCAACCTCCTCGAAGAAAACTTGCAGCTTCAAAACATTCCTCCTGTGTAATCAGGAAAGACTCTGGTCAATAACAACAGCAACAGCAGCAACAAAAAACAACATCTCTATTTTCTTAATACAAATATAAATATCATGATCATTCTGAGATTTGAAGTATATTTTAAATATGTAGTATTTTTCATGTAAGGTAGCTGTTGTAATCTTGTTTTACTGAGACTGGAGGCTAAATGAACCATTAGGTTTTCGAGTTAGCCTGGAAGGCTGGACACCGACATTTACTTTAACAAGTAATTTTAAAGTAATTTTAATAATCTCAATAAGATTTAGCGCTTTAGTTTTAAGCTTTACAAGGAGGTTACGTGAAATTTCACAGCTCGAAGAATAAAAAAATGTCTGAGTTATATACCTGTGGGATCCTGATTTGGTGAAAAGATATTTGCTCTTCTTCTCGACACTTTCTTGATAAAATGGCTGATAAAGAGGCAAACGCAGAAAATGGTACTCAGTCGACGGTAAAGAGGTACTCAATACTTTATCCATTTTTCTTAGAGATTAGAAAGGTAGCAAGTTAATGAGAGAACGAACGCGCTAACGGACAGACGGATGGGTTGATAGTAAATAAATAAACAAACGAACGAGCGAACGAGCGAACGAAGGAACGAAGGAAGGAAAGAACGAAGAAACGAAGGAACGAAGGAACAAAGGAACAAAGGAACGAAGGAACGAAGGAACGAAGGAACGAAGGAACGAAGGAACGAAGGAACGAAGGAACGAAGGAAGGAAGGAAGGAAGGAAGGAAGGAAAGAACGAAGAAACGAAGAAACGAAGGAACGAAGGAACAAAGGAACGAAGGAACGAAGGAACGAAGGAACGAAGGAACGAAGGAACGAAGGAACGAAGGAACGAAGGAACGAAGGAACGATGGAACGAGGCAACGAGGTAACGAGGCAACGAGGCAACGAGGCAACGAGGCAACGAGGCAACGAGGCAACGAGGCAACGAGGCAACGAGGCAACGAGGCAACGAGGCAACGAGGCAACGAGGCAACGAGGCAACGAGGCAACGAGGCAACGAGGCAACGAGGCAACGAGGCAACGAGGCAACGAGGCAACGAGGCAACGAGGCAACGAGGCAACGAGGGAACGAGGCAACGAGGGAACGAGGGAACGAGGGAACGAGGGAACGAGGGAACGACGGAACGAGGGAACGAGGGAACGACGGAACGAGGCAACGACGGAACGAGGCAACGAGGCAACGAGGCAACGAGGCAACGAGGCAACGAGGCAACGAGGCAACGAGGCAACGAGGCAACGAGGCAACGAGGCAACGAGGCAACGAGGCAACGAGGCAACGAGGCAACGAGGCAACGAGGCAACGAGGCAACGAGGCAACGAGGCAACGAGGCAACGAGGCAACGAGGCAACGAGGCAACGAGGCAACGTTAGGAAAAAATACCTCATATTTTTCAGAAGGCCAGATTGCAAACGAGAAACTTATTTTAAACCCTTCCAGTCTGCAATGAAATAAACTAATTTAATTTAAGGAACCTCTCTGGGAACAAAATGATTCAAGTCGGTTTTAGAAGTCACTTTTCGATCTAATACCATAACATTCAAGAGTAAATCTCTACCTTTAGTTAGGCTATCTCCGATTTTTTTTCTTAGGTTATTTTTTAGAACATTTTCAATTCTATATCCAATTTTTATGAGAACGCTATTACCTTTTTAAGCTTTTAAATTTTTTAAACATTTCAGCGTATCTTTTAAAGTAGTTAGTTTTTTTTATAGATATATATTATTTATACATGCTCTTTTTATTTTACGTTATACAGGGCCCCCGTTGATACCAGTCCTGCGACTGAAGGGGTCACCCTGTTTAAATATTGATTATTATTATTATTATTATTAATTTATATAACGTTACTCCCCGCTTGGCCCAATATGATGCTCAGAGTACAGATATTTTAATGCGCGCGCTAATAAATCGAACAAAACCATCGCGCCATTTTAAATTGCACATTCCCCAGTATATGTTATAACTCGCACATTTATCCATGACTTCAGGCATTATGTGTCTTTATTTACCTGCAAGGTGGTGGACATGACGTGGTGCAGTTAAGCTTGTTGCTTTTATATAGCTCCTGGACCTTACTGAGGCACTTGACTGTAGAGATATGATTGGGAACAGGAATTCAAAACAGCACTTTCCTTGTCTAGTGAGATCACTAATTATATCGATATCAGGCCTAAATTTACTTCTGTTAATATTTTAAATGAGCATTACTTGAGTTAATGTTCGTCACGCTGCATATCTTTTGTCCATCAGCTGGGAATCTGTATTCCATACAACCGCATCTTTCTAGCTGATTGTAAGCCAAGCAGGATTCTTTACAAGCCTGGAATTGGATAAAAAGACAGATCAAAGACAGATTACCTTCCTCAGTCCGATCATTGTAGCGTACCCTGGAGCCAAACTCACTCCTTTGTCTAGTGGAAATGGCATCGCACCCTGAGGAGAAATGTCTACTCTGATCCCCGCCTCTGGAGTCAGGGGACCAATGTATTCATCTTGTTCGATATTAATTTCCAAATTAAGACCTTAAATCAAAAGAAGAAGAAAAAGAAGGACATTTCATTGAATATCCAAAACACAGAAGGGTACTTTTATAAATTTACAAATGAAACGGGAAAACAACTTATCATTTACAAAAAAGGCTAATTTTTATGGCTTGATATAGTTATAAGCACAATTATTGTGTAAGTTATATTCTCAGTGTCATTTTTCCACTCAGACGTAAAAAAGATTAGCTTTCAACAAAATTCAACTTTTCCGCGTGATTTGGCTACACTTCTGTGCGTATGTGATTACGGGAAATCGTAGGCAAGAGGTGACAGGGAGAGAGCGATATTCCATATCGTTCAGTTCTTGTTGGTAAGCAATCTTTGAAAAGAAAACTCAGCTGTGAGATGCCTTCTAACATCGAAAAGGTCATTTCAGTCTGGTATTAAGATAACGTTTTTTTTTTCGATTTTATCTGTTTGATTTCAAGGCAGGCAGTTTGTAATTGTTTGTGATATTCACCTTGAGATGACCCAGGATTGTTGGATTTTAAAATCTCTACTTCGACGCCATTAACCTCGCCTCTGTTGAACACAAAACAGTTTCCATACTTGTAATGCCAAAACGAAGTCCAAAACGAGGTCGTGTAGTTTCTGACGAAAAAATGGACCTTTGTTATAATGGGTATGGATTTGTTGGAATTGCACTAAACAACTTTAAATTACGAGGGAAATATGATATGGAATGGCTTGCCAAATTCAATCAACAAAAAGTTTTTCAAGAAAAAAAGTTAAAAATCATTATCTCCTTCAACATAATGCTTAGGCAACAGCATTTATCACTATTGCTGGACAAAGAAAAAGGAATCATTATTACAAAGAATAAATAAAAAATAAAAATAACACTATATGAATCACAGACATGTGTATGTAGAAATCACTCATGTAAACTTGCTAGGGACTCTCCTCGTAAAGCCCAAATGGCTTTGCTCGTCCAAGTATCAGTTAGTCACAAAACTTCTTGAAGTACATTTGTAATGGGCATTGATTGATGGTTACTTAAACAAATTAACGGACCCTGGCCTAGTCAGCCTCCACCATTTTCGATGCCATCGAAATTATTGATCTTGCATCATGAACCAAAACCTCATTGCTTTACTGTAAGTTGTGTACCTGAAAGTATGTTGAATTAGATCTTTAGTAGTTTCACGGTGATTTCCTTCGTTTCGACATGCTCCAAATAAAATATACAATAGCGAAACTCTCGCATGTAAACAGAAACAAAGGTGTGACTGACTAGGGCCCTTTAATCACTGACCAAGTCAAATAAGTCACGACTGGCGTTTTTCCAGTTAGCATATTGAAATACTTAACATGGGGAGGTTTAGACTTGAAAGGAAGATCTATAGCGGAACTACTAAAACTGATAATTATTTTTATCTCACATAGTTTGAATCTGAATAACATAACGCTGATGCCCACACTGTCACTCCATGTACATAACAATCGCCCCTATACCGTTATTTAACAGGAATTCATTGAAAAATTCTTCGTTACCCACCGACACGACACTCCCCTGTAAGTGCAGGACAACACCATTTCATCAAATTGATGACCCAATAAAGAGAGGATTTGCACATCTTCTCTTGCTAAATACACTGCCATTTCCTCGCCTCGCAGAAACTGAGAATCAAGTTGGTCTGGATTTTCAAAGTTATCATCTTGCCAGGTCTCGTCTGTAAAGTTGGTTGTTGAAGAACTTTCTGACGTCGGCTTTGATGTGGAATTAATTTGGGGATTGTCGACATTTGATCCATCTGTGAAAATATCAAAACATTTTAGTAACAGTATCTACACCTGTGGGCGGAAAATACCGCCGATGGCTTTAACTTTAACTTTCTCAATCATATTCAAGCAAAACTTAACTTTCATAGAGTTATATTTCTTTTTAAGGCGTTTTGGTATTGTTGTGTTGTTTGTAGCTAGGTTGAGTTATTTTTGTGATTTCCCCGACGTCCTAAAGTAATGAAAAAAGTCAAGATGGCGAATCCAAAATGTCATCATGACGAGACGGGCAAAATGGGATAGCGAGGTATGCATATGACTGGGTATCATTCAACTGGTAATGTGGAAAACTCCGAATTATCAATCGGATAGGTTTTGGGTTAAGCTGTTTTTGTTTTATTTTTGTTTAGCTTTTTCCCAGTTGTTCAGCTATATTATGGAATAACAGAACTGAAATGGAAATTCTCTTACTCAAATTGTGTAAATCTTGAACAAACGCCGTCAAGTTGTTGTTCTTGTTCCCTTGAATTGAGAAGTTTTTGAGTGCATTGTAGTTGCAGAAAGTAACCATTGGAAAATCCAAACTCTGCAACATTACAGAAAAGAGGAAATGTAAAAGTTCTTCGTAAAGGTTTGTGTTACTTTCAATGTTATCTCTAATTTAACTACTAGCTAGTTGATGGTCACCAATGAGTCTAACTCTGATAAAACAATCAAGAAGAAAACAGAGTTGCTCCCCAACCTGAGGCTAATTCGGCCTGCTACTTATTTCTATCGAGTTTGTTTTGATTGACACTGAGTTTACCACGCCTAGTCAATGGCGAAATGACTAAATGTTTGCTTTCAGCAAATTAGAGTACCAGAAATTTTAAAGATTTTGCACGAATATCGAATCTAAGACGGAAAACATAGTGTCTCCTATTCTGGTAATTAAACCGCTCCCTTTACACGAAAACTATTTGGGATTTTTAAATTTTCTTTTACTACACATCTCGTTCAACAACAAATCTTGTAACATCAAAATATTTGTGTTTGACAATGCAAAAATTGTTCCTTTACAGAAAAGCTAACACATTTATTGCTCTACTAGACTTCCCGGCTGTCTTACGGACTTACCGTCTTCTTTTCGACAGTAACTAACGTTGTTAGCGGTCGACTTTCATACTTGTCCAGCAAAGAATAGACTTGAACACAAAGCATTGTCACAGCTCCAGTAAACAATAAACTCCAGAACACTGTCCTGGTCCAGTGTTTGACACTAGATATCCTTCCCAGCCCGTGCGCGGACGTGTAGTCGCAGAAATTCCATATACGGGAACAAAAAGAAGTCTTGTGTACACTTATCTTTTTCTCCTCGTTTTTAACTTCAGGAGTTTCCATGGCAACCTTCAAGTACTCGGTCTCAGCCTAAGTGAAAAGGGCTTGACAAAGAGAAACGTTTCAAATAAAGAAATAATTTTAATTAGTATTCTCTAAAATTAAAAAAAAAAAATCAAAATTTGGCATCTACGTACGAACATTGTTTTCACTCGTGGAAAGATCTGCTAGACCAGAGGTTAATCCCATTAGATTTTTCAGCCCTCAATTGAACTCTAAGCAGTTCTTGGGTAACTTAACACAACTAAGTTAACGTATTATGATCAGAGCGATTGATACATTTTGTATTTCGCAAGTTTATCATGCATTACCATACGTATTTGCCGACATAAGTTTAAGGCGTTAATGTGAGAAAATGTTCTTTAAACCACAGCTAATCTTTTGACTTTTAACTTAAACATTTTACTTGTTCGTTATAAATTTTTCAAAAAAAAATGTTATACTTCTTGAGTAAGGGTCAATAAATAATATTTGCATTCAAAAACTTCGTTTGTAATTACCTTGTGACTGCTTTTTCCTCAGGGAGTGCAAAGAACTTAAATGTCGTGAACAGACCGAAGTGAGCGAAGAATTGCATGAGTCATCTTCACCCTTATGATAAAGATAATCTTGAGCTGAAAGAGATTATTATTGTAAATTTAAACTGGCTCATCAAGTTCTGAATCTCTTGGAGTGCAACACAGTGGGGACTGTTTAGTTACGCTGTTTGAAAATTCATTGGGTTACCGTAAGCTTTTTCAGAAACTTTGCCAGCCTTAAATAATGAACCACCTCAGTTATGAATAAAATATAGGCATGTAGTTTGGAAACTCTACAGTAATCGTTAACCGGCTAATTCAAACATTAAGAATCTAGAAAGACCGGCCAATTACTATAAAATCTGATGCTTACTCTATGTTATATAGATGAAGCTGGGATTTCTTAAACGTCGTGTATAATATTGGAAGCATTGTTTTGACTCCCATGCGCGCAGTAAGTATTTTCTACTTGGCTGAAAACCAATCTCTGTTTGTAGCGATCTGTAGAAATGACGGGTAATTGAATCAAACCAAGTGTAATATCTAACTTTATTTACTCGATAGCATGCTCAATCGAATTTGAATAAACTTACTGTGATAAAATTGAATTTCAGCGGAAAATGTATAATGCAAAATGTACCCTTTGGTGAATTAAATTAAATCATGCATAATACTAATCAATGCTGTGTATTGTTGTGTCTTCCCATGTTTCTTAGCTTATATCCACTTTCATTCGCGACCAATTAAAATGAAGATGATACAGAACATTTTATTCAAAATGTTTGAAAAATAAACCATTTGGTTATTACTTTGGAGCACAAATAGATCTCACATTTGGTCTAGAGAAAGTTTTCCTACCTCCAGTTTCGAAGGTATTGATAATTGAAGTGACCGTGAATTAGGGATAAACACTACTGTTTGTTATTTTTTCGAAGAAACAAAACTGTAAAGCATTTCCCTGCCATCCTCATATGAATCGACATAACAAAACTCCCTCCTGAGACATGCATGCAATTGCTCCTCACTGCGTTTTTTTTTTTAAACAAAAAGATTAGGAAACAAGGCTACCTAATTTCTGACCGAGAATGCATGTCATTTATGTTTCCTGTGTTCTTTAAACAAGATAATATTAACAAAAGAGGCAGTTCTGACTGAGAAAACCAGTTACTTCCATATCCATAAAAAGAATAACAGCTGCCTTGTTGTGACGTCACTATGAACATATAACATTCCATTTTTATGTTTCTGTGAAAAGGAATTCTACTAAGATGACTGGGCACTAGTTTAGATCCTATAGATGAGAAGCCGAGATTGGGTGCTAATTGGCTTGTGCGAGTGGATTTTCTGCTTCCTTCGAGTTGGCCGCTTCGCTTTTATGTACCATTCAACGGCTTTAAGAGACTTCATTTTTATTTTTAGGTTTTTTTCTTTCATAGGTTGTTTTGAGATGCGGTACGTTATCTGTTTGCGTTTATCGAAAATCTCTCCTCGTACCTTCCGTAATTTAATTGTATTTAAGCTTGTGCTTAATTGCATGTCTGTTTTCATTTATCGAAAATCCAGCTTCCTAATTTCGTGTAGGATTTGAAAATGTTGATTGCAGTTGTTTTGTTTACTGATAGATTTCTTTCATTACTCCTTTAGCTGTCCATATCGGGAGTTAGTTTGCTCACACAAACCAACTCAGCTTGTGATTAGTGCAGGTTGCGCAGGGACTGGTATGCTTTCGCAAGCTAACATTTATCGGGAAGGGTTAGGGATCGGGTGGAAAAAAACCTGAACAAGAAGTGGATGGAGTAGCATCCTTTCCCGTTAGAGAAGTCCGTTTCCAATAAGCAGCCCAGTTTAATTTCTTCAACAGGTAAAATTGAAAAAAGCAAAAAGAACGCTACGTACACACAAGTACGCAGTGCGGACCTATTATTGAAAAGGAGGGATGTCATAGTATGGCCGCGGAAGCCTGGACTAGACGTGTACACCAGCATGGCGGCCATGTTTCTTCCATGTTGGAATACAAGCATCAAGAGTTTCCCGCTTCCGGTTTTTAGGCAATGCATTATGGGATATGCGCTCCAGAAAAGTGAGCACGAACTCTCGAATCTCCGCCATTACTGAATATTCGTTTCATCTTCGCGTCTGGTTACCTTTTATCTTGTCTTATTTCTCTTTCTTTAATTCATCTTTTACCAATCCTAATCAACTACATACGTCTAAAGTTTCAAGTGACGGTTTCCGGATAATTTTGAGGGAAAAATTTACATTTAAAGTCGTGATTTCAGGCAAAGAATTTCTGACCGGCTGCAATGAGTTCTGCGGAGTCAGAGGAGTCTAACTTACGATGAAGTGAACTCTTGGGAATTCCTGTCCAACCGACTGCTGAACACTTTTAAATGAAAAATCTTATTGTAAGAAATAAATTTCTTAAAACAAATCTCCAGTTAAGAAATTTGGTTTTGTTAAATTTAATTTCTTGTTTTAAGATTAATTCTTATTTTAAGAAACAGTTTCTTACTTTGAGATTCCTTATAGAAAATCCTTGATTTAAGAAGGAATGCTCTTATTTCAAGACAAGATTATTCTTATTTTCAAGAACAGTTCAAGAATATTGTTTCTTTAAAATTAATTCCCATTTTAAGAGTACTTTTCTCATTTCATGTAGGTATATCAAGAAGTATTTCAAGAAGTCCTGTTACTTTCACTATTCTGGACAAGATCAAATCCATTTACAGGTCTCTCCCATGGTGCTCAGTGTGAGGATAGCCAAAGCTTTGAGGCCAGGGACAGTGTAGATTAAACACTTGTGGATGTAGTATCACATATACTTAAGTCTTGTAATGCCATCGCTGTACTTATTAGTAGAAAAATACAACTCTCAATGCAAAGCAATGCACATAAAAACCCAGTCTTTTATTTGTAATCCAGCTAGACATTGGATTCACAACAGGACATTAAACTACTTCATAATTGCTTAATAACCACTTTTTTCTGTGTGGAGAAATAACCACATAGTTACAATGGCCACACTCCATTCAACCAAATACTCCGGAAATCAGTCCACAAACAAGTTTTTGAAATTTCAGGATACCTCTTGAGGCTGTCCCAATGCTCCAGAGTTCAAAAGTGGAGTTTGTGGTGAAATAAAAAGCACACAATGTATGCTACTAAATACCATTAATTTATCATGCTCTAACAACAAGAGTCACATTCAGTAAACCAAAGATAGTTTAAATTCAAAGTAAGTGAATGTTACATACCACAGCCTTGGAGTTTAAATTGACCACTGTAGCTCTTCAAATCTCTTTTCTTACAATAATCCTCAATTATTTCCAAATGATGAATTGATTTTAACAAATGATACATAAACGGGAGAAATTGGAGGCTTGTTGGAAAAAATTCCTAAATAAGATGTTCCTGGTCCTGTATAAGACTCCATGGCCACCAGGAAAGGGCTGAATTATCCTACTTTTATTAAAGGATACATGTCGCGATATATTAACACATGTCTTGTCAAGTGAAATCAAATTTCTTTGAAGTAGGAACAAACCTCAACATGATTTTTAAGTAGAGGCAAATGACTAAGAGTGGTGGACGTAGAATATTGAGACTGGTTATCTGAATGTTTTACTGCATTCAAAATTTAAAGTCCTTGCAAAAAAATATAATTTAAATCTGCAACACAGCCCCTTTAAATATTCCTCTCACTGAAAATTCTAACATAACCCATTTACTTTAACATCTGCATTTCTTTACTTATAGTGCAATTAATATTTTTTTTTTTTGAGTCAGTGATAAAAACCCTAAACAAAACTCTTCCATGTATATGAAAACATAAGCTATTTTCTGACTTTTTTGTAGTAAAATCACAATAATGTCCTCATGGTTCTTATAATAATACCTCAGTAAGAACCATTTAATGTACAACCTTACAAATTTAAACAGAATACACAAAATATTTGGCACTAGACTGTTGCACTTGCAAGGATGATCCATCATTGCTGTGTACTTTGTACATTCTGTTCACACCGAGAAAGGTTGAGTTTAAATAGCCCTCAGTGAAGTATAATTAAGTTTCTAATAAAACAAACAACTGCATTCCCAAACAAAACTCCAAGGAAATTTATATAAAATATTATTTGAATGTAAAAGCTTTGTAGTCAATATTGAAGGCATAATAGTGCACAACAACATAAAAAGACAAAGAAGAGGTCTTCACCTCAATGAGGATCCTCCTGTCAACAACCACAAACAATGTTGATACTCATCTATCCCTTCCTTGTTTACATAACACAAAGAGCTTGACACTCTTAACTTAACTTTTAAGCCAACGTTTTGTGGTCATTCATGCATGCGAATGGCAGTTTAGAAAACTGACAAAATGTACTTGAATTAATGAATTCAGTATACTGGTACAAGATTTATTTCCTGTCGCGTGGATAGGTGAAATTACCCCTTACAAAAATAATGAGTATTTTAAATCTGTTTTATATATTTTATATGTTATTTTATTCCTATGATTCCTATCATATATATTTTTTTTCTGGACTATTTTAAAGCAATTTTCTATCTATTTTAAACCTATTATTTTGAAACAAAAATAGCCAAAAAATAGTTCAGAGTGCTGACCAAAACTAACATGAACTAACTTTAAAATAGCTTTAAAATAGATATAAACAGGGTTAAAATAGCTTTGAAATTAAGCCTTTTATAATTAACAGGGTTAAAAATAAATATAGAATAGAGCACATGAGAGCCACATTTAGCCATTGAACAATGAGATTTATGAAATGTGGCATGTGCAAAAATAGCAACATGATCTGTAATACAGGTACATATATAGCCAAGTCAGAGGACCAGAATTATAAACAGTGACATTAATAAATTTGGCCCATTAAATTAAGAAGCAAATGGCAATTGAAACAATATAATAGCTAGCAGCAATTGAAAATACAATGACTCAGCAACATTAACGTCTTCTTCCTTCGCTATCCTTTTTTTCCGTGGGAAAGGGAAAAAGCTTGAATAGTGGCTCGCAGTCGCAGGTATGTGTCCCGTTCAAACATGCATTAACAGTGGACGTTTGTTTCGCCCATTTTTTCAACCTTTTTCCGCTGTTTGGGCAGCCAACAACAACACAATTCCGGTGCCCAAATCCCATACTTAGAGAAGAAATCAAAACAGAATGATTACAGACTTGAAACATTTCGCAAGTAAACATCCCTCTCGAAACCCATAAAGTTTTATCGCATTTTTTTTTCCGCGGAAGACATAAGTAGCCAAAAAATTGATTGACTCGCCAGTTTATAGAATTGCTGACCAGTATAGAAGGCGTAAAGGAAGTATTCCAGTGGAAAAACACAGCATAGATAAAAGGTAAACAGACGCGAAGCTGAAACGAATATTCAGTATTAGTATATTCTCAGCTCCGACTATTGCATTTCTAGCTCTCTAATTGGCTCAAAAACTCCGACTATGAGCCATTAGTCGGAGTTTTACCTAATATGGAAAATAATGCGCCAAGTTTAAAAATTTTCCGCACGAAGTTTTTAACTTCAGCTCTCCATAATGGCCGATACTGGCAGGTTTCAGGAGCTGTCTCCCTCTAAACTTCAAGAGATATTAGACAATGCTATCCCAGAAAAAACGAAGAAAGCCACAAAGTTCGGCATGAACATATTTAATGGTACGTATGTGGGAGTTTTACTCAAAAACTAGCAACAATTGTTACGTTCACTGTCGATATTTTGATAATTTATTCGTAACAACGACAAAAATTCTTACCTCGTTATTTACAGAATGGCTGTCAAGTCCTGTTGCCACAAAATTTTCGAAACGAATTGAAGACATGTCCAAAGAGGAGCTAAATGAATGCCTTAAATGTTTCTACACCTCCGCAAGGAAGAAAGACGGGAGGTATTACAAAAACACATCCATGAAGTCCATTCGAGCCGCCATAGATCGCTTTCTTCGCTCGCCACCAAACAACAAGCCTTTTTCTATCATCTCCGACGCTGTGTTTACCGAAGCCAATAAAGTTTTGGATGCCTTTGTAAAGGATCTCAGAAAGACGGGTAAAATAGCTGGAGTTGTCCATAAGAAAGCAGTGTCAAAAGATCAAATCCAGAGGCTCTTTGAAAGCGGCGAACTTGGGC
The DNA here is from genome assembly GCF_964199315.1 of Orbicella franksi. Lineage (NCBI taxonomy): Eukaryota > Metazoa > Cnidaria > Anthozoa > Scleractinia > Merulinidae > Orbicella > Orbicella franksi. The sequence continues at coordinate 39,079,586 of NC_138145.1, read as the reverse complement.
CGGCCGACAGTCAAAATCCAGCCCAACTGCAGAGAACGGCATGGTTTTATCTCACCCTTTTCTTCGGACGACGAGGAAGAGAAAATCAGCGGCAGTTGAACCCTGGAATGCTCTCCCTAAGAACAACGCCTAGAGGTGTCGAGTATTTTGAGTTAAACAGACGACAGCCTGGTTCACTGCGCAGCACAAAAAATCATCAAGGCGGCCTTGGAGACTCTGAGGATGAATCTGACGCGAAGATCTTTGCCGTTGCTGGTTCTCAGAGGTGCCCAGTGAAAACAATCAAAAACTACCTACATCACCTGAACCCGAGTTCCGAAGCTCTTTTCCAAAAACCAAGAGACGGCCAAAGTCAGAAATTCAGTCCAACAGATGACAAAATCTGGTATTGCAACTCGCCGGTTGGCTCGAGCATGCTGGACAACATGTTGAAAAATATGAGCAGGCGAGCTGGCATAGAGCCCCATCTAACCAACCACTGCCTCAGGGCGACAGCAGTTACAGTTCTGTCTGACCATAACTGTGAAACCAGACACATAAAGTCTGTTACGGGACACAGATCAGACCAGGCGGTGGAATCGTACAATGATCGCCCATCCATAGAACAGCAAAAGAAGATGTCGCACGTTCTCAGTGATTTTGTCTCAGCCGGAGCCTCTGAAGCTTCCCCATGCACTGGTATCTCTGCAGCTGAGAAAGAAAACCAATGCCACGGCCAGCAAGAACGGCAACCTCAAAGTGAAGGGACAGTTTTAGTCCAAAATCAGTTCGTAAACACCGAGGTTCGGCAAAGCGAGCGAAGAAGCTTTCCGCAGGTTTTCTTCAACTGCAATGTCCAAGTTCACAACTACTACGGAGGCGGAGAATCAGGAAAATCTTCCTGAACTTTGAACACTATTTAAACACTTGAAAGCTTCCGAAGCGGTCTTTTTCCCTTGCATTTGAACGGTTGAATATTTCAAGGTTGATTTTGTTTAACAGTTGACCACAGTTTGTCGTTTGTGAAGCTGTCAAATTTCATTCAGCTCATTCAGTGATGTAATAATCAGGTGATCACGGCGCGCATGTGACCGGAAGTTGTATGTTTTTTTCACCGCTTTGTAAAATTGTTGAAATAAAAATCGGCGGTAAAAACCCGATTTGAGAATATACTAAAACAATTATTCCATTCGACCTTGTTGGATATGAAGTGATCATAACCAACTCGCGCTACGCGCTCGTTGGTTATTAATCACTTCATATCCAACGCGGTCTCATGGAATAATTGTTAAATAGCGGAGATTCGAGAGTTGGTGCTCACTTTTCTGGAGCGCATATCCGATAATGCATTGCCTAAAAACCGGAAGCGGGAAACTCTTGATGCTTGTATAAAATCCCGAATATATATACTTTTCACCGAACGAAAAACATGTATGCGACCTGTAGCTACGACCTGTGGCTTGGAGCGACTGTTGCAAACATGCCGACATCATCGTCCTTCTCAAGGTCAAACTTTCTCGAGGTAAGGTACAGTGGAACCCCGCTCTACGGACACCCGCTTAATACGGACACCCCGATATTACGGACAGTTTCGTTTTCCCCGACGAAAAGCTCATATATTTTTTTCTAAAATTAACCCGCTTATTACGGACACCCGTTAATACGGACAACGGACACTTTTCTGTGTCCCGAGCGACAAACTCTTATACATCGTCAACCCCGCTTTACGGACACTGTTTGTATCTGTGCATTGTCTATTGTCACTGTCATGATTATGTGCTAATTAGAGATTTTGTACCCTGGTCAAATTATGACAGATTTCGGCGGGTTAGTACAATTTTATTACTAAATGAAACAGTGGCAAAATAGGATGACGCATTTGACCAGTTCTTTCTTCCGGTGCATTACCCAGTCTGCAGTCCTTATATAAAGTTTTCTGCCTGATACGCTTACACAAAAGTTTCACTTTCTTGGTCTTTCGCTACAGTCCTTGCTTTGTAGCCTTCTTCCTCTTTGACGTCTTATGCTTGCCACTATCAGGATCGGCCTCCGTTCGTATTGCATTGCTGGGTTGTTGCCAACGTCTATTAATTGTTCAAGTAAATCCACGTGCTTCCTAGGACCATCAAAAATATAAACACACGGTATTTCCATACCAAGGCCTCCACCCTGATTAACTGCTTTTCCACATACTTCAACTGATCCTCGATTAGTAGGCTTTGAAATAAAATGGGTGACTATACCAGTGCGGTTTTTGGTGTTTGCGAGGTGATATGGAATGTGGCCGATAACTCGACTTTCCTTTAGCACGGCGACTGCGTTTTTGTCCTCACCATTTCCCGGCTCTGGTTGCAAAGGCAAAATTTCACCGAGAGTGATACAGTTAATGATTTGTAATTTACAGTACAATTAAAACGTTTTGTTACCGTACAAGTGTCGGCCTTAGTGTTTGTATCGATAAAACACGTGTCCCTGACTTTTTTCCGAAGACCCCGGTTAATACGGACACCCCGTTAATACGGACATTTTGGCATGTCCCCTTGGTGTCCGTATTAACGGGGTTCCACTGTATTGCATTCTCGTAGCTTTACGAGTACAGTGGAGTTTTTCTTATATTTGACAAGCCGCTATATTTTACTACCGAAATAGCCGCTCAGATAAGAAACTAAGCTTTTTCAGTAGTATGTCGTCTTCTGTTGGGGCTTCTCGAGGGAGACGAAGAATATCAGTAATGCCTCATAAACCACAGGTCACCCAAGCGTAATATAAGAGTTTGTATGGAGAGGTGTGGCTGAAATATAAGAGTTTGTATGGAGATTAGAAGATGACATTGAAATCGATCAATGTATGGGTAATTTACCGATTAAAATCTCTTGAACATTCAATTGTGCCATTTCTTCTCATTCTGGAGAGTTTAAACGAGTTTTGAGCAAATTTTGTTTTAATTATCCTATGGTGTTATAATACAAGACAAGGTAGGAAACTTTGGCCAGTTTGGCGACAAAACAATCCTCGGAAACGAGTCAGATTTGCACACAAAAATAGCATTTATTCACAAAATTTCTCGCTGAACTCACAATGTATGTCCTGTACTTTCTCTCTTTGCAATTCAGTGAAGCACACACATTCAGTTTTCACTGTGTTAGCTGGACAAAAAGTTGAAATACGATGGCTAAAACAGTGGCAATTTATGCTTGACGCCGCTAAGTTGATCAGATTTCTGTCGTCAACCGCTCGGCCAAGACTTAGAATGTGGTCAATATTATCATCTCACGGGTGGAAGGCACGAGATTTTTGATCTTAAAAGTTCATTAATTTAAAGTTCATAGAGAGGGGACGAGACTGTTATTCCTGAACTTCTGCATTGTTTAGAAGGAGACATTGAAACTGTATGGTACTACTGGTTGAACGGATACAAGACTACATACTCACCAAGCCGTAAAAATGTGAAGATGCAAATTTTTTTCTCCTCCGGTGCACACTAAAACGGTGTTATCGGTCACTGCAAACGGAACTTTTTGACAACACTCTCCAGAGTACTCAAATTTGAATATGCCGCTGAGGTCTGCTGGTGTGGACAGCGAAAACGGACGTTTCTGAAAACCAGTCACCAGCTACACGTACCAGTTACCATTTACCAGTCGCCAATTACCAGTGACCAGCTACCAGTATTTTAGACCTGCCGCAACAACAACAACAACAACAACATCAACAACAACAACAGCAACAACTAGTTTCATTAACATGGCCATAAATACATTTAGTGTTTCAAAAGACTTTGTAACCTAAAACTAAACCTGTCCAATAATTATAATCGTGAACATATGATACATGTAAGGTTATGATATAGCAACCAAGCTACATCGGTTTGATTTGAAAGAAGAATACTATGTAAACCGAAGAAAGATGAAATTAATATTGCTAATTGAATCTGACCATAATGATTTGTAGAAGTCCTACATGTACATAAGTTCACTCGATGGCTTGGAATGGAGAAAACTGTTTATAAGTTGGAAAGATATTTTCTATTTTTCTATAAAATTCATCCCTCAGAACAGAGTATTTAATTCAATTCAAAAAAAGTGAAATTCACCTTCAATCTGGTGAGATTCACAAATAAGGCAGATTTACAGATTTGTCATGCAACCAATATTGAAAATAAAAATTACTCTTTCTTTTTACATGTAGCTCAAAAAGAAACCAAGAAACAATTTGAATGTGATGTTTTTATCTCTCTTTAGATCCATATTATGAAGCTGAGTAATACAGAACACCTCTTGGAAAGCTTCTTGACGTGATCACATGCCGTTCTCAGCAAGCGTGATAAATGGTTCATCACTGAACTATATGAGGTCAGTGTGTCAGTGTGTTAGGTTATCACTTACATTTTTAAGGGCATCACACGCTACTTCATGAACTTTCCAGAATTTTTGGATGACCCCACGGTGTTCATGAGGGTGGAAAACTCCAAAAGGTTGTGAGATGAGTGGATTTGAAAAAACAAAACAAAACAAAACAAAACAAAAAAATACAAAAAAAAAAACAGAAAAAGTATTTTGTAGATTGGTTTTCAGAAGTAGTTTTGTTAATTTTTTTCATTACCAAAAGCTATCAAGGTTTTTATGTAGCTTGCAACAAAAGTTGACAACCAAAAAAAAGAATTGTTGATGGCCAAAGAGGATGGCAAAAAAACATCAAGTGACAGAGCGATCCACATCCAAGTTCTCTTTACAATGGCCATACGCTGTCAGCAGTCAGGTAGAGAGAATATCAAAAATCATCATGTAAAAGATAACTTTATGTACTGCAAATTTTTACAAGTGACGCTGAAGCAAATGTATGGCAATCCGTAAGGAGAATTAATTTTGTATTTCTTTCAAAAAGCACTTAAATTGCATTGAACTGATTTGAATGTGATCTTGGTGGTCAACTACATTGATTAAAACATGCCACTAAATTATGAATTTAAAAATAATTTACATGTATAAGAAAATAAAAGTGGGAAGTAGGCATTTCATGTTTTTAATCAAGTTAAAAAAAAAACCGCGTCAGTTCCTCATGCACCTGTCCTGTTATTGATCATGAATTGGATCATAACATTGCCAAAGTAGCTGTGAATCCATCAATTCATGTGTCTGTCCACTTGTAAACTGATTAACCAATGATCCTGAGAGAATTTCTGCAGTTAGTATAAAATGTTGATCTCCTTTTGATGGTGTACAATTTATGTTGAGGTCAGTTAAAGAGCATATGACATGAAAAATAATTTCAGTCTGCTTATTTGAAAGGCCTTTCAAAATACAGAAGAATGGCGTTTTTCTTTTGAAATAACTTTTGAGATATTGACAACTGCACTGAGGGTGTCATTTTATTTCTTTTCTGATGCACATTTACATGTATGGTGCCAAGTTTCAAGAATACTGCTTTAATATTTCTAGAGATATTGTTTATTCAGTATTTTACCATTTTTTAGTTGCAAAACAATATGACGTCATCACTGCTCTAATTTGCATAATAGAGAAACGTCTGCCAATAACTCTAAAATGGAAAAAGATATTTCAAAAAGAAAAATGCCATTCTTCTGTATTTTGAAAGGCCTTTCAAATAAGCAGAAATGATTTTTCATGTCATAATTCATGCACTTTAAGCAAAGACACAGTGCACAATTGTTCCTACCCTCCTCATTTGCAGAATTAATCTTGAAGTTCTTACAGTATTTCAATTCAGAGCTGCATGTATGAGCATGCTCCAAATGCTTGTAGAGACATAACAGTCACACAACGGGAGATAAGCATGCAAAGGAAAAATTAAAAACAAACAATCAAATGACCTGATTGCACAGTATTAAACAAGATACACCTGTAGCTCAGGGAAAGTACATGTACTAGGTTTAAGAGTTTTTGCTTGTCAAAAGAATCTGGGACACTTCCCTATGTTCTGGCTTTCTAAAGTAAAATTGCCACAATTTACAGTATAAAGTCATAGAAATAGCGTTTCAAAGTCTTTCTCCTGCTCCCCCTTGAACAATGTTGAAGTGCTTTGACTATAGAATATTATTTTGTGACACATCTTTGACCCCTGACAATCAACATTGTCCAGGGGGAAGAGTGTAAATTGAAATGCTGTTTTTATAGAAAAATGAGAAAGTGTCCCAAACATTTTGGCCAGGATTGCAGGCAATAAAAGGTTGAAGTCATGAAGTTGAGTATGTCAAAAAGCTCTTGACTAGTGTCGAGTATGTCAAAATACAAGCCAGAGTGAAACATCTCTATGTGAATTGAGCTTAGTGCATTTTCATTTCCCTACACCTCATCAACTTATCAGCTTCATTCAGTGTCGGTAAACGAATCAACCTCGTTCCCAGGGTCTCTCATCTTACCACCCCCTGCTCGCCTCAGGGGGCGGTAAGATGAGAGACCCTGGGAACGAGGTAGTAAACGAATAAGGTGTTGAAGTTGTACAACCTGAAATGACGAATATGTAGTCGTTGCACTATATGTAACCATGGTTATTGGCATAATCAGGAAATCTAATATATTTCAAGACTGTATTTTCGTTTCTTTCAGAGCTTCAACAATACTTTGCTCAGGGTGTTAGAAACAGGCGATGAAAATCCACAAAGTCAAGAACTCAGCTACGAGTAAAGTGAAAGATGAATCCAGTCCAAATTGATTCTGGTCTTCTTACGAAAAGGTTTGTTTCAATATTTTCGAAAATAAAATGGCTCTGAACCTTCTGTATGGAGGTTTTTAGGACTTGAAAGTTGATCACAACTTGACAGTTAAAAATGTGGGTCACCGAGCTCTTTATTTGAGTTAATAAGCACTTTAAGGTAAAATTAAGGGTGTTTCTGACAGATTGTTCTATTGTCATGGTAACCTGTGAAAAAGATGTCCACAACTACTTCACCAATAAAAGGATATTCGTTTGAGACCAATATTGTCAGTAGTATCACTAGATAAAGAGTGTTACTATTGATCCATTGAAGTAGAAGGGCTGGAAAAAGCCAGAAATAGCTGGAAATTGGATAAACTGCATAAAATAACACATCTCTATGTTGCTCTTCAGAGTGTATATTGAGCAGCGGACTTAATTGTTGAGAAAGGAATTGCTGACAAAGCTGGCATCCTCGCTGATGGTGACGTTGTATCAGGTCAGTAGCTTATTCATTGATTTATTTGGTTTATATAATTCATCGGGGAAAAATGGACACAAATTTGAGCAATGGTTTTCATTCGCCAAACATTCCACAGGGGAAAAATCATTGACGGTAGCGAAACCAAAAGATACTGGGAAAATGTTTTCATGCCCTTTTTCTGATCTTCCGTTTACCCTTTAAAAAGGTGTCTGAAAACTGTCAATGTAATGTACTTTTTATTCACAATTTACTTTTTCTACTTCAAAAAAAAAAAAAAAAAAAATGAAAAGAAAGAATACATTTTTGAAGCATTTGCTTTGAAAAAAGCCTTCGCTCTTGTCCAGGTTCCCCCTCCCCCACTCCCCCTTGACTCTTCCCTAACTCCAATGGGACTGATGTGAAAAATAAATATAGAGTAATTTTCGTTTCTTTTCAGAGTGAAAGAAGGGAAGCTTGCTTAATTACAAGGATGGTGTTAGCAGGATAGTTGCGATGTCAGGTCAGTAATTTATTTGTAATCGCACATAAATAAACATAGACTTCAAGGAGCTTTTCATATCTCCTCAGAGCCGATGAAGGCGAAAAACAAAACTCATAATGTGTGACAATTATGACGAAAATGATAATATATTAAGGCTTAGCTCTAAGCCAGGTTGTTCAAAGCCTGATTAAGCTAACCCAGGTTAAGCGAGAATTTTGATTTGAGTTTTGTAACTTTGCGGTGAGATTTTCTGTTTTTATTGTTTGGCCTTCTGTTTTGAGTTTCAATAATCTCAAAATACACAAAACACAAGCAGTGAAAAACATTTGTATACAACAAAAAATTATACTTTGGTTAACTCTTAATCCTGGCTTAGCGTTAACCACCTTTCAAACAACCCGGCCATGATCGTTAAATCTGTTACATCGCAAGCGTTCCGTATATTGTGTTTGTCGATCGATTGCATCTTTTGTTCGGGTTCTAGCATCGTTAAATTTATGTTTACCACAAATTTCAGGGTGGTCCATTTAGGGTAGTCCATGGGTAGTCCATTCAAGTAGTCCATAGACCAGGTCCATCGGGGTAGTCCATGGACTAGGGGTTAGCAGAATGTACCGTTACACGGTCAGTATGGACTGCGGACTGTGGACTACGCACTTAAGTATGTATGTGCTTTGCGATTGATTTTTTTGTTTTCGCCCCCGTTGAAGGGAGGCCAATTTCACATCTACCTTATAACAGCTCAGGCACAAAATGCTGTTCCTAGAATTTTTGCTTTTTTAACGTACATGTACCAAACCTACCAAAACTAGAACGCACTCTTTGATCTACGATTACTACTAGTTTTCATTGTACATAGCAGAAATGCCGGGCAGAGTGTCCGACAAGGCTAAGCTTTTACCTGAGTGTCAAAACCTCAAATTTAACGGACAATAATTGTTGTCTGATGACCAACACCGGACGATTGTCTGATGACCAACTGTTATTTGCAGGCTTGACAGTGACATGTTTTTGATAAGCATTAATTTTGTTTTAATAATTGCCAAACGTACATCACTTTCAAACATTTTGCACATTTAATTTTGGGACGCTTTGCTAGAACATACAGTGTAGCTTAGTTAAATTTTCACCTACAAAACTTGAGTCAGACTGGAAAATTTATGGAATTGATCTGCATTACATGTGCATGTGCGTTCTCATTAAAGAAACAAAACGTTTCCTTTCAGGTGATGAAAGAACGTAAGCAGATCCTAATTCAAGTTCTTGCTTCATTATGCACGTGATGGCACTGTCCAAGAAGAAAGTAAGTACCTTATACAGTGCTGTAAATATTTTGGATGCTCAAAATTTTAGGCACTTACAAATTTCAGACGGTTATATTTTTGGACATTTTTTTGTCCAAAGTTAAAGTTGTCCGAAATTTTTTGCAAGTAATTGTATATGCAAAGTATTTAAATTTTATGTTGTCATAATAAGGAGAGTAATGAGAGGAGAAGAGTCTTCATTTCATTGAGGTGTCCTCCAGTTCAGAGGATTTTAAGTTGCTCATTTCAAGCTTATTTATTCCTGGATCAATAGTATTCCTTGGTCAATAGTATTCCTTGGAATGATTCAGAATTTCTTTCTTGTGGCTTCAGAGTTAATGTCTGGTTCAGAGTCATTCATCCCAACAACGAATATCATTGCCTTACTCAAGCCTAACATTCTGCCACGAAAACTCTGATCGATTGCTCAAGGAATTAGTTTGTCTTGGTGGGATAGAAATGTTAGGGTAATCCTCTAGGAGGTTGTGAAATTCTAAAGACTCTAAAGCAAAATTTTAAGAGAAAAGAATTATTTGGACATTGTTTTTATGCAAGTTTAGCAAAAGTCATGTACAAAATAGTTACTAGTTACATATTGGATTTGCAGGCAAGTTGTTAGAGACATAGATCAGAACCCAGGACAGATGACCCAGGACAGAGGACCCAGGACAGAGGACCCAGGACAGAGGACCCAGGACATAGGACCCAGGACAGAGGACCCAGGACAGAGGACCCAGGACAGAGGTCCCAGGACAGAGGACCCAGGACAGAGGACCCAGGACAGAGCACCCAGGATAGAGGACCAACTCAGAGGACCCAGGACAGAGGACTCAGGACTCAGAACAGAGGATCAAGGAGCAAGGATAGGACAACTGGGGATCAAGGACAGTGGATGAAAGCAAGCCTTGGATGACGAACTTCCAGAAGTTGAATTATAGATATATTAAGGTATAAAAGATATTGCCAGTAGCAGGGATGGCACAATGCATCTTGCCCTGAGGGTTTTTCTCTGGGTACTCCGGTTTCCCTCACTCCAATTTAACAAAATTGGCGAGACATTATTGTGGGTCAATTGAGATGAAAAATTCTTTGATTACTCAAGGTAAACATTTGAAGTACCAATTTATTACTCTCTGTTCATTTCCTAGTTACATGTGCACATGTGGTTTCGCAGTCTCAAAATTGTATCAGCTTGGACGGTAGAGTTTCAAGTGACTTGTGTTCTTTTGGTGAAGTTTGTTGGAGAACAGTCGGCAGGAGGTTTGGTCGGCAAGTCAGATCGATGATTTTTTTTTGCGTTTGATTCTTTCCTTGGCATCGATGGAAATTACTAAACATGACTTGTACTTTAGCGCTCCCGTTTTCCTTGTCCCTCCGACGGAAATTTCTAGATACAGTGCTTGGAACACGCATCTTAAGTTTTACTATTCTGGCATTAATTACGGCATTACTTACCGCTCTCAAAGCTAATAAAAATTCCAATTGAAATGGTGTGGTGTTTATGATGCAGTTGAGTGAAACCGAGGAGGCATGGGGAGTAAATTCTCACTGCCCTCATTATGCCATCTTCACTTGAGAGCAAATGGCCATATCATTAAAGTAGTCAAGCGTCGCCATCAAAGATAGTGCAGCAGTTAAACAAACCATGATTTTAAAGTTGGAATATTAATGAGGAACAAAAGAAACACTTCAACTCAGAGCAGAGTGAAAACAACCCGACAAGCAGGGACAAGATCGGCTAAATTTTTTTTATTACTTTTTTTAACACCATAAAAACACAAATAAACAGACAAAGAGACAGTTTTCTGTGTTGTCGTTTCTACCAGCAGTCCATCATAACTAACCAGGTAAACACTTGTGTCCGTGACTGAGGGTGCGTTTCTTTAAGAAAATCCAAGATTGGATTCTTGAATCCGAAAGAATCCGAAAACGGATTTTGCATTTCTTTACTAAACAGATCAATCCAAGATCTCTCGGATCATGGTGCGTCAAAGGAACCGAAGAATCCACTCCCAGAGTAAATTTTTCGGTTCCTTTGACGCACTTTGATCCCAGAGATCTTGGATTGATCTGTTTAGTAAAGAAATGCAAAATCCGTTTTCGGATTCTTTCGGATTTTAGAATCCAATCTTGGATTTCCTTAGAGAAACGCACCCTAAGTCCTGATATACAGTGTAATCTGTCACGCAACTTGTCCCGCAATCTTCTCGAAAACGGCGTTACAAGTTAATGAAACATCGAGCCGTGTAACACAACGCGCAACGGACAAAACGTTTGCAAAACAAGTCGCTTCAACGGTTAGAGAAAGTAGAACTTAGTTCCAACTTTCTCCAACTGCTGTAGCAACTGTTTCACATAAATTCTGACCGTTACACAGTATGATAAACGACCGAATGTTTCATACAACGCACTTGTCACGCCGCCATCGAAAACATTACGAGATTAGTTGCGTAAGAGATCACACTGAATAAGAGGACCACAAACCAAGTTCTGCTTTTAAGAAAACCACTACTAAGAAAAATGCTCCCATAAAACTCTCATTGTTCTTCTATCGTGTTTTCGCCGTAGTATTTCTGACTTGCAAACTGTACTTAGTTGCTCAAGAAGTCGACTTTAAAATAACTTGGCCCTTCCCTATTCACACTTAGCGTAACAGTCAAAGAACGCCTTTACGTAAGCGTGACACAAGTCTGCATGTCACGCTATAATTTGGTAACAGAAATCTGGACAATTCACAGGCGTAAAAATGCGTAACATCAAAAAACTCCAATTAGGCTGTCCTAATTTAATAGAAGCACGGGCGATTGAAAATTCCTGGAATTTGCGAGATATGAACCTGTAACTCACTGTAGCTCCTTGAAAATAAACAACAAACCCTGCGGTAAAATTTCAGCATGTAAAAGAAAACGCTAATTTTTTTAAAACGCGCGGAATGCGACAATCACTTTTTTGCCCGATGTTGACGTCAAAAGCCTTGGTCCCGAAAAAAGCAAAAAATTCCGGAAAATCCATTTTCCAAACTGAGCAACTAAGCAAATTTTCGGCCTCAAAAATACAGCAATGAAATGAGGTATTAAATACAAAGACGCACTACAAACGGGATTACAAAAACACCGACTGGATAATTAAATACAATTTTAAATTCTGACAGTAAATTTCCAAATAATTTTAAGAATTTTGCGCCAATATTGTTAATATCAAGGAAGCCGCATTTTCTTAAGAGTGGCGCATTATTACTTAATATGCGCCACACTTAAGAAACTGCGGCACACCGGGAAAAATGCACCACACTTCAGAAAATGCGGCACACTTGGAAAAATGTGCCACACTTAAGAAAATGCGGCACACTTGGAAAAATGCGCCACACTTAAGAAAATGCGAAACACTTGGATAAATGTGCCTGACATAGATAAATGCGCCTGACGTGAATAAATGCGCCACATATAAGAAAATGCGGCACACTTGGAAAAATGCACCACACTTAAAAAACGCGGCACACTTGAAAATATGCACCGCACTCAAGAAAATGCGGCACACTTGGAAAAATGCGCCACATTCAAGAAAACGCGTTACACTTGGAAAAATGCCCCACACTTAAAAAAATGCGGCACACTTGGAAAAACGCGCCACACTTAAGAAAATGCGGCTTCCTTGAAAAAATGCGTCACCCTTAAGAAAATGAGGCACACTTCGATAAATGCGCCACCCTTTAGAAAATGCTGTACAATTGGAAAAATAAGGAACACCTGGAAACATGCGCCTCATGTGGATAAATGCGCCACACTTAAAAAAATGCTCCACACTTAGAAAAATGCGCCATACTTAAAAAAAGCGGCACACTTTGAAAAATGCGCCACACTTTAGAAAATCCGGCACACTTGAAAAAATGCGCCACACTTTAGAAAATCCAGCATACTTGGCAAAATGCGCCACACTTTAGAAAATGCGGCTCACTTGGAAAAATGAGGCACACCTGGAAACATGCGCCACATTTCGAAAAATGCGCCACACTTAAAAAAATGCGGCACACTTGGAAAAATGTGCCACAATTACAAAAATCTGGCACACTTGGAAAAATGCGGCACACCTGGAAACGTGCGCCACACTTGGAAAAACGCGCCACACTTAAGAAATTGCGGCACACTTGGAAAAATGCGCGACACTCAAGAAAATGCGGCTTACTCGGATAAATGCGCCAAACTTAAGAAAATACAGCTCACTTGGATAAATACCCCACACTTAAGAAAATGCAGCACACTTGGAAAAATGCGCCACACTTAAGAAAACGCGGCACACTTGGAAAAATGCGCCACACGTAACAAAATGCGGCACACTTGGAAAAATGTGCCACACTAAAAAAAAGTCTGGCACACTTGGAAAAATACGCCATACTTAAGAAAATACGCCCTTTTCGGATAAACACGCCTCACGTGGATAAATGCGTCACATTAAAGAAAATGGGCAACACCTCGAAAAATGCGCCACACTTAAGAAAATGCGGCACACTGGGAAAAATGCGCCAAACTTAAGAAAATGCGGCACACTCAGAAAAATGCGCCACACTTAAGAAAATGCGGCACACTTGGAAAAATGCCCCATACTTAAGAACATGCGCCAAACTTGGAAAAATGCGCCACACTGAAGAAAATGCGGCACACTTGAAAAAATGCGCCACACTTAGGAAAATACGCCACGCTGGGATAGATGTGCCACACTTAAGAAAATGCAGCACTCTTGAAAAATGCGCCACACTTGCGAAAATGCGGCACACTTGCATAAATGCGCCACACGTAAGAAAATGTGGCTCACTTGGATAAATGGCTCACACTTAAGAAACTGCGCCACACTTAGAAAAATGCGCCTCACGTGGATAAATGCGCCACACTTAAGAAAATGCTCCACATTTGCAAAAATGCGCCACACTTAAGAAAATGCAGCACACTTGGATAAATGCAGCACACCTGGAAACATGCGACACCCTTGAAAAAAATTCGCCACACTTATGAAAATGCGGTATACTTAGAAAAACGCGCCACACTAAAGAAAATGCGGCACACTGGGATAAATGCGCCACACTTAAGAAAATGCGGCACACTGGGATAACTGCGCCACACTTAAGAAAATGCTGCTAACTTGGAAATATGCGCCACACTTAAGAAAATGTGGGACACTTGAAAAAAATAAGGTACACCTGGAAACATGCGCCATACTTGGAAAAACGCGCCACACTTAAGAAAATGCGGCACTCTTGGAAAAATGCGCTACACTTAAAAAATGCGCCACATTTTACATCAGATTTTACAAAAAATTATAGCACGTTTTGGTGACGTCATGAATTTTGACGTCATAATCTGACATTTTGTCACATCTTCTAAATTAAAATAAACTGGAGAACAAAGAAAGCTCATCTGCCAAACTTGGTTCAGAAATATATAAACCAAGTAAATACAGCCTTCATGAAACATTAGGAGGGTGGTTTGGCCCCTACGTGTCTTCTGATTAGCCCCAATCTCTTTCTTTTTCCTGTTTTGATCCATATGATGGGTGATCATATCACAGTGTAGCAGTGAAACAGCAGCTTAGCACTCTTTCAGCCATAAATTTCTGAGCCCTTATAGCTGAGGTCAAAAAAGACAGAATTTCCTGGTGGTGTCAAGGATAAATTTATACAGATCAATGATCTGATTGTTTTGTAAAATCCCAGAACTTTGAATTGGAAGTATTGATTATATTGAATCTCCATTCTAATAAGGAAGTCTTTTCAAATCCCCTTTTCAACCTACAAATTGCAGTTTTGGTATTCGATGTTACTATTAAGCCCTTCTTCCTTGGACAAAAATCAGGAAGTCCAACAAACAGGAAATACAGTAAAAACATAAAATATAACCAAATGAAATGTTCTCCACTTTAAAACTAATTTACTGACTGAGCCAATGAAAGCATTTTACATTATTTACATGTCTGTGGTATTTCAAAATTAAAAGCAGAACTTGGTTTACATCAAGGAATGCAATGATCAACTCAAAACTAATCCTTAACCTGGGGAACCCTGGGAAATAATACTGAATCAAGACAAGGTTGGAGAGTGGGTGGGGAGGTGGGAGGGGGATTGAAGAAGTCACTATGTCCCATTCTGGGGTGCCCAAAGGAACAACTGTCCAGTTGCCAACCACAAAGAAAAAAAGGTGGGCAAGTATCATTAAGTAGTTTGTTTAGTGTTAAAACACTGATGCTTTGAGAACCTGTCAAGCCATTATGAATAGGTAGTTATCAATGTCTGATCAGTTATGGTCTGACTCAACTGGTTTACTTTTGGTGACGTTTGTGTGGGGGCTGGTTGAAGAACATCATGTAAGTTCTGATGAGGTCAAGAAATACCGTAATGACTACTGTAGGGGCGAGTAGTTGTTGGTATAAGTTGAGTAGTGTCTGTTCTCAGTTAGCTTGGCAGTCACTTGTTGAAACTGTGTCGTACCATAGGTTATGGAGTTAGTTCTAGTTTGGTCTAGTTAGGTACAGTACAAAAGGGAACCTTCCCATTTCCTCTATTTATTCCATGAACTTTCCCTGATTCTGAAAAATAAAAATTTCCCTGACTATTTTGGATCCTATAATAATAATGCATTAATTAAAAAAGGAAAAAAAGCGGTGCATTTTAATTTTTTTCTGCGGTAGAATTTGATGACTTGGGTACCCTGTAGGGATGTCCTTGGGGGATTCCCCTGAAGTTTTGATTTGATCATTGCATAAGAACACAAGTGTTTACCCGGTGCTGGACTGCAAAAAAAAAAAAAAAAAAAAAAATCATTATTCTAGAATAAGCTCCTGGATAATATCCTCCTCTTGTCTTGTCCTGAGGTATTTTGTCTTGAGCTGTTCAAAAGAAGAAATAGAAAAATTTAGATACTGTACAAATTTAATGTTTATGATGTGGTTGCTTAACACCAGGTGAAATGGTCCCCAGAGCCTTCCCAAAGTCCTTGAGTTATGATCTTGAATACAGCACTTTACTCAAACGGTAACTTACTTCACCAAGGATTATAAATGGATACCAGTGGATTTAAATTTAATTTTAAATCCACCGCCGTTTTACCTTATATCCAAGGAGTTTCTGAGTCTCTCCGCCGCTGCCTAGAACAACAAGGCATTCGCACCGTCTTTAAGTCCGACACGACACTTCGGTCACACTTAGTACGACCAAAGGACACTGTCAACCCGGCTAAACAAGATGGTGTTGTCTACAGGATTCCCTGTGAGTGCGGTAAAGTCTACATCGGGGAAACAGGGAGATCTAGGCAGGAGAGGATCAAAGAACACGACAGGGATATATGACTCGCCCGTACCAAGACCTCCGCCGTTTCTGAACACACCCACGAGACCGGCCACTATCCTTTCTGGAATGAGGTCAAGTTTATTGATCGAGATCCTCACTGGTACACACGTAGGATCGAGGAAGCTATTCACATAAGACTTCACCCTAATAACATCAACAGGGATAGTGGAATTGAAATTCCTGAAGCATGGATACCCACGATCAAGAAACACAACAACAGGAGAACGGTACAACAGCGGACAACTGAGGGAACAGCTACTCGCCGGAATAATGGAACAATAGGAAGATCGAAATGCACCAATCACAGCCGACCTTTGTGATATAAATGATACCGTGCAATCAGTCGACCTTATCGCCTGAAGAAGACCAGCAGTAAGCAGTCGAAACGTCGCGATCTACATCTCAAGTGACTACATTGTGAGACAAACGATAATACACTTTATTATTAACACATTTTGTTTTCATTGTACCTATGCAGGATAGAAAAAAAAATTGATTTTCTCAAACTTTGTCAGGATGAAGGTTTTCAGTTTCCTTGTTTCAAAACTGGAACTTTGAGGTTGTTTGAATATTATTTTCTTGTTGAGACAGCCTTACATGTACATATTTTTGCTCTGCAAAAAGCAAAACACAACCCTTAAATCACACTTTTTACTAATGTTAGCAAGCCAAAATAATGAGTGTGGCTGGAAAAGCTAACCCATAGTACTAAAATATCATCTTTTAGCAGTTACATGTATTCAGCACTGTCAGATTTGTATGTAATTTAAACCTGAATTTTAATCAAAGTTTCAAAATTATATGCTTTGACTCACAATGTTGTGTCATGTCAAAATTTAGTTCAATTTCAATTTTACATGTACCTGTCAAAACAATTTTTCTGGTTAAAGTATCCCTTAATCTAAGTTTTTATTGTAAATCTAGCTTGGGCAAAACAAAAAATGAAGCTATAAAACACAAAAATTGAGAGCCTCTTGTAGACTAGGCACTTGTTATAAGCTAACTGCCTGACATTTTGACCTTTCACACCGTGATCATTATCTCCAACATTGATCCAGAAATGTTTGTCTGTAGGTCTAATTTCTAGTAAAATTGTCTTTAGGTCTCTAAGATCAGTAACTGTAATTGAAAACACATATCAGGCTGCAAACGAGCATTTTAAGCAGATGTTAATTTTGGATGAGAAAACATACATTTGGTAGTTGGCGACTGCAGACAACACACGCAACAAAATATCAGATAATATATCAGCATCAAGAAAAATCTTAGAGAAAACTAGTAGAATACATACGGTAGTTGGCAAAATTTCTTACTTTAATTTAACCTGTCTCGATAAAAATTAGCTGAAATGGTAACATCACTTGCAAGATTTACCTTGCGTGTACAAAACATTCTTAAATGCTGCCAGGTCTGAAACAGCTAGGGTATTGATTTAATAAGGGTCAGTAAGGGTATCAAATTTTTGGCCTGCGCATTAGTAGGGTAGGAAAAATCGTAGCGAAACAAAACAGATTTCGCTCTTAAATAGGGCAAGGGTTTTCGGAGGTGCCCCTAGCCAATTTTTCTGGGAGTACCCCACCTCCCCTGTGTTTCAAATTGACTGATACAAATATTTATTATATGGTTAGCTCCGTGAGCAGGCAAGATGAATCAAATCAAATTGCGAGTTTATCAACCTCGACTCTGTGTCGGTCCATAAATTCGCAAAAAAAGAACTTGGCCAATATCCAGCCATCTTGACCTCACACTAGTCAATAACCCATACAAGTACAATACAAGTAAAAGCATTTCAAACAAATCAATTTCCAAAACATATAGCAGTTTACACATAAGCTTAATTGCCATGTGTTGCCTCATTCCAGGTAAATTACTCTAGAAAAATCTCGTTATGATTGAACAAAGACAAATAAATATTTATCTGAGATAAAATTATTCACCTTCTAAGGCAGATATAGACATTCTATTTATTTGATCTTGTCTGCTGTGTGTGTGGGGGGGGGGGGAGTGGGGGAACAGTCGCGAGATGCTGAAGATACTGCCTGTGGTGCGTGGGGGGGGGGGGCAACACACGAAAATACGCATACAGTATGGCGCGGGGGATACATACACGATGATGTTTCATGCAGAACGAAGCTAACTTAGAAGCATGCTAGAACCCGATCAAAAGGGAAGAAATACATATTATTGCAGTTAACAATGTAAATAAATCGTATATATTTTGTTTGTCCAAAAAGCTTACCTGCAATCCGAGTTCAATCGCTCGCCAACAAAGCTCGGCTCCAGCTCTAAGCGAAGTTCTTCCTTTATATCAAAACACTGTTTCAGACCCGCCTCGTCGACTCCCGATAACTCGAACCCTCAAGGGAAATCGAAAAAGGTTCGAATTATCAGGAGTTCGAGTTATCGGGAGTTGGGAACAAATGACCGAAAATAAGAAAAAAATGGTGTTTACTGTTTTTCTATTCTTGCACTGTACACTTTCATCAAATTTAACTGCACTTCAAGGGAGGGCAAGAGCTTTACTGACATTTTGGAAAGGGAGTTTAAAAGGACGTTCAGCCCAAAATGTTCCCACGTACATATTTTTTAAAAACTCATGCAGTAAGGTGAAGATCAACTGTTGCGAAAAAGGAAACAAACGGAAAAATTGGGGGTCACCGTGCTTGTTTTGAAATAAGGCACATTGAAGACTAAACGTTTTCAGAAGCTTCTGTCATTTTCAGACAATCTTTACGTGCGACCATCAGCAATAAAAAAAGCTACTCTAGTGAAATTTAGATCAGTTAAATGCACGCAATTCAACACAACTAAGTCTATTAAGCAAACCTTTGCACGTTCCTTGAGGTAGAATAGGCCTCAAAAAATTAGTACATATTAGCTCATATTAACCTTGCCCGTCCGTATTTGAAGAAAAACTTCGGTCACATGAGGGCAGAAAATGCGAAATGTTTGTAAGTTCTCACATACATGTAGTAGCAATGGGGGCGAATGTCCTTAAAAAGTACCCTCTAAAAAAGAAAATTATTTTCTAGACAATAAAAAAATTATGCTGCCCCGCGGTTAATGTTTAAAATTAACTAGCTATGCTGGCTAAGGTTTTCCAATAGGGCTAAGTTTATCCAAAAGATTATAGAGTTTGTTGCGGATTCCTTGTCAAACACCCTTCTCAACAAACAGAGCAAGCCTAAACAACAGTGTTTTTTGTTGTGCTATATGTTTTGGAGAGGGGTAGGATAAATAAAAATATCACTTGTTATAAAGAGTTGAATAAACTATATTGTCGTGCCAGATGTTGTTTCCCAGCATCTAGCAGGTAAATTGTTTTGGCGAGAAACCATCGACGTTAACTCACAAAGCCGGTTTACTAGAAGTAGAGGTCACTCATAAAATATAGCAATATGTCCTTCTTTGACTCGGCGGAAACTGAAATGAAAACCGTTGAAAACTAACATTACCAGATCATGCATCTTTGATGTCACGCTGGAGAGCAGTTCGAAGGGGAACAAAAACAAGTTCAAGTTAGCGAGGTTCGAGTTAGCGGAATTGGCGTTAAATTTTAATTATCATGTTAATAATTAATGAGCAATGTTCTTGTGTCATCTATTCACATTGACGAGTCAGTTTTAGTATTGTGTACCCGAATCACTTTACTAGACATTTACATTTGACACATTAGTGACTTATGTAGATGTTTCCAACTGACAGATGATAAATGCGTTTAGCATATCATTCGAGCCAAGGGAAAGTAGTAATTGCTGGAGTTAATTAACTGAATTTTAATTTACAGATAGAAAATGGCTCTCCTAAAAGTGGATCAAATCCAAAGGAATCGGCTTTTGTTTCCGTCAGCGAGGATTTCGAGCTCAGCGAGTTGGTGTTAGCAGGGTTTCTCTGTAATAATATTATTCTTAGCCAAACTAATCCAGGATTAGCAATGTTTTTTGGATTACACCAGTGCACCTTTTTGTAATAGCTGGCGACGCCTTGAAGACACGAAAATGCTTGATTTGGTAATAAATATACAGTTAGGTTGGTTTTTAACGATTTTCGTTTCAGTTCCATTTCGATATATATGTTATGTACGCGGATGGGAAATAAATATTACATTTATTTTTTATTATTATTTTCTCTTTTTTTCAATGACAAAAACATTTTCAAAGAAATTATTGAAACAAAATATCATTGGACTCATGTTTGCCTTAGCTAGTGACGTCTCATCTCTTTGCATTATAAAAGGCAATCTTAATTTAATAGCGTTTTTAAAATTCATGCGTCCATACGTACATTCATCAAAAAACATCAGTAGTAAGAATTAAAGAACTGAAGACAATGATGCCTAAAGCCGGTTGAAGGAAAAACGTTACTTGAAAGGTATGTTTAGGCATCATGGTTTTCTGAACTTCAAATTTCGATCGACTGAGAACTCGGTAAACTGTAGCCAAGACTGACAAAGCAATATTATTGTAGCAATTCAACATGAATCAAATACAGAAATGTCCAATATCAAGAGATTATGTATGTCGTTTCTATCCTCTCTAACTTTAGTCATAATTACTTTAGTACTTCTTTAGTCCTTTCAATTTGCTCTAGTCATTGCTGAGTGTTGTTCCACAAACCTGAACTGCTTCATAAGTGCTTTACCTTTATATTATATAAAGAGCCTGTTTCAGGAAAAATGGTAACAAATGTATAATTTAATGGACAGAATTGTAAAAGATGACGAACTGGTTTTGTCTTCGCAAAAAGAGAGCCTTTTTCAAATTAAATTTTTTATTTTGTTAGGAATCCTTGCATCAGATAAATCAGTGCGTAAAAGCAAATAATTGTCCGTAAAGTTAGAATTCTATCTTGTTTTGTCAAGTCTTTATTTAGTTTGTTTGTTTTTTCGCATCCTTTTTACTGATTTTCAAATAACTGTTTTCCAGTGATATTTCACACACTGAAAAGAGAGGCTTGCAATCCTAATATATCAGTAGTCTTGATTATTTTCTCGTGGCTTATTGACTTTCGTGATACAGCACAGCTTCAAGTCTATTGAAAGTGATCACATTTTGTTCAATACTTCCATGGTGGCCGTCCTAATAGTTCAACAATTAAAAATACATCATGCATATATTTTGATAAGACTATTCCTAATGCAAATAAAAAAACTTAATTGTTTTTATAATTCCCAACAACACCGAACTTTTTACGAG
Source organism: Orbicella franksi (assembly GCF_964199315.1). Classification (NCBI taxonomy): domain Eukaryota; kingdom Metazoa; phylum Cnidaria; class Anthozoa; order Scleractinia; family Merulinidae; genus Orbicella; species Orbicella franksi. The sequence continues at coordinate 39,058,156 of NC_138145.1, read as the reverse complement.
ACTTCAAAAAAATTTCAAGTTACATCCTTCAGTAACTATAAATGAAGATCAAAGAAACAAATTGAAATATAACAAATAATATGTCCGCGCAATTCAATATATATTCCGATCCCATTATGACCTCCCTAAAAAGATTGGCTCACTAGATCATTACCTTATGTAGATATTATTATCTTTTTATTTTCCAGTTTTGAAGAAAAGGTTTTATTGCCTGGGGCAGAAAGATTTCTGATACGCATGTTTCATAACCTTTTCTTTCTTTTTTTTCTTTTCGTTAAAAAGAACTGAAAGAACTGATGACTGAATGCATCAAACATATCATAATAAAAATAACGGTCTCAAATGTCATTCGAGAAAATATATATTCCATTTGAATGTAATATCATGACACCAAACCGTGACAAAGAAATTATTGCTAAGATAAATAAATAATCCCACGCAAACCGGAATTGTAATGCCCATGAAAACTTTAAATTGAAAACAAGATCAGATAAAGATTAAATCCATCGTAATCATAAGCAAGCCCATGCAGATCTGCACGGCATGTTAAGACGATAGCCGTAAATTGAATTTAGTTATGGCTCAGATCAGGCTAGCAAAGTGTGTGAAACTAAATTAGGTCTTGATTTGTTCCATTGCTGTAGACGTCAGGGACATAACCAACGGATGTAAACAGCCCTTCGCTTAAAGATCGAGTTAAGTTTAATTACCAAATCGCAAGTGAGAAATGGAAACTGTTGAGCAAGACGAATACCGCTCTGTTGCCCTCCTGCTGCACGATTTCTTAGGATACACTTCAATGCATGGAGCAGGAAGGATTGTTGCTTCACGTCATCGGATTAGGAAAACCTTCTGGGTTATTTCTATACTGGCTTGCCTGGCCCTTGTCTCGTGGCAGGTTCATGATCTTCACGTGATTTACCGCAAACGTCCTCTGGCTACACACGTGCACATAGCTCATAACACGGTGAGTAATATATCAAACACGAAAGACCGTGTTTGATCACACTTCCAAACACCGAGACGAGAGTTGAAGATACGATGCGCAGCGGAGTATTTTTGACGAGCTTTGAGGTGTTTGGAAATGTGGTCAAACACTGCCGTGAGTGTTTGATATGACTTCTCAACTGAAGCGGAAACTATGGAGAAAACAGAGAAACAAAATCTTCAAAATCTATGCCGAATTAAAATTAGATATCCAAACACCGTCACGGTCATGATTTCCTTTGTCTAAACTTGATGAATTATTAATGAGTTTGAGAATGAATCATATTTCATGTTTTGCCTGTTTTTCTAGCTCTATTTGATTATTTACCTTTCGTTTAATATTTTCATCGCGTCACTCGACTGGTATGTTAGGCAACCAAACTTGTTGTTGAATTCGAATGTTAATATCATTTTGTATAGTTTTCTTTTCTTTTTATCTTGTAGGCTTTCGTTCCCTACTAATAACATACGCCCTCAGCCTCAGAGGGCGTTTTCAAAGTCAACGCCAATTAATTAAATTGTCATCAACGCAAAAATTGGCTCTCAAAAACGATGAGTGTTGCCCAAGTATCAATCAATAATTCTGATTGTCTTTTTGAGGCAAAAGATCACAGAAATTACTACATCCTCCAATTTTAATCTTCGGACGCATATTGCAACTAATACCCCTACCGCGGTATAGGGCAAGGGGCTGGGAGTGGAGGGTGTTGGACTGAATTCCCTCCTTCTGTTTTCTTTGTAATCAATATGGATAACAATTATCTAAAAGAAAGCTCTCATTTTTCGGGTCATAACCTCATCTGACCTCACATGACGTCATTAAGTTCGTCACCATATGCATTGATCCGCCATATTGGATATCCCTATGTTACATGTGTAACCAAGTCAGTAAATAACCTAAACTGACAGAAAACTCATCCCAGAAAATGACAGTGGAATGTAAAAGGGTACTATAGCTAATACTACAACGTTGATGTAGGAAAAAAGATGAAGTAGTTTATTTTGATCTCTATGTCAAGACAAGGTTCCCATGGTATTGTCAAATGACTACGGGAAACAGTTGACAATCAAATTTGTGGCGGGAAATCAATGACCAGCTTTTGTGAGCCTTCTTTTCAAAAATGTACTGATTATAAGGTTATACGTATAGTTAGACGATTACATGATAAATTACGGTGAATGTATCTCTGATCATTTTTTAGAGTCTACATTTTCCTGCCATAACAATCTGTGGCATGAATGCTTTGAGAGTTAATGAGGTGAACGAATCAGAATCTCTCAGAAGTGAATTTGTGATAAGATCTCTGTTAAACAGTAAGTTTCACTTTCTTCTGATAGTTGACACGATAGAAATTGCTCTGTGTTTTTACCTCCAATTTACCAGAAGATTTTTTGCAATTTACATTTCATATTACCAACTTGATTTTCAACATCAGGGTATCCTGGCCGGGATGAAGGTGATGGAGAAGACAATGATGTTTTGGTTCAATTAAACAATGCTCTGTCTATAACTGGTACTGTTATTACTTATATTTCTTTTTATATTCATATCTATATTTTTTTTTCTCTTTCCACCTCTTCTTTTCTTTATTTTTCCTACAACCGATTTAAAGCGTAATAATTCTTGTAACTACTCAGCTTGTTTAGTTTTTACTCTTTTGAGTAGTTTTTTTGCTTATTTAAGTTTAATGTATTCTTTGCTGTATGATATTCTCTGTATTATTATGCAAAATAAAATGGTGGTTGTTGTTGTTAAGACGAAAAGAACGGAGAAGACGAGGGTAGCGAAGACGACCAGGCTGAAGAACAAGATCAGCCTGATGGAGCAGATAAAGGTGATGGAGGAGATGAAAGTGATGAAGATGGTGAAGACGATGGTATAGGAGGAGAATTGGAAGCTGATTTTCTAGATAGGGAGCACCTGAAGACAATAATGGCGCAGCAAGATCCTGGCTTGCTGAGAGCATTGGGTCACCAATTTGAAGACTTTGTGGTTCATTGCACTTATCGCGGGGTGTACTGTGCGTATGTAAATTAACTTTGCCGATATTTTTCCACGATGTTTTGGTTCAAAATACTCAAAATTACCTACAATATCCTTTTGTTACTTTGCAACGTCTGCCCGCGATGAAAGCCTATAGAACGAGCCATATATGTGCATTAGAATATAACATATAAATATATAACAGAAATGCCGTAGTGTTGTAAATGTTATCTCGAGTCATACTACTAGCTTAGCTCATGAAAACGCAAATTAATGCCAAATTGTCCCAGGGAGGTACTCCCTTATATGGGCTATATAGGTATGTGCGGCCCCAAAGGGTATGGTTTTTTTAGCAGTTTTGGTCATAAATGGGGTACCGATTTTGGCCATTTTGGTCATAAATTTGCAATCTAGTTTTCAAATTCGTCATTATCAATAAGACCATCAACAAGGGCCCTTCATAAGTTATGTTTAGGACAACTGTACCAGCCGCAACGGTCATAAATAGGGCATCGAATATTTGGTCAGGTCATAAATAGGGTAGGGAAAAATTGCAAATTTTGGTCATAAATAGGGTAAAGGGTTTTGGAAAGCGTGCCGCACATCCCCACCCAATTTTTCTGGGAGTAACCCCCGGGGAAATCTTAACTGCAGTGATCTTGTTCCTCGTATAAATTTACTCACAAGTTACATGTATGAACCATTCTAGTGCATCGTCGTTTTCTGGGATGATTATCCCTTTGAATGTTTTCCTTAGGAATTATTCCAGTGAATTCTGGAGCCACTTTTGGCATTTTGCGTACGGGAACTGCTACGTTTTCAATGGAGGAACTACAGAAAGTAGATTGGACACTAAGGTTTTGAAATCAAGTGAGCCTGGTCCTTCATATGGTTAGTTGGACATTGCTTGATTTAGGAAATGACAAGCCTAAAGCAGTCAAACAATACTAAACGATCTCTTCAACTGATGTAACATTCAGGATTTGATACTTTTGGTTTAGCTTGAATGCAACCAAATTATCGCCCTTCTTCCCATAAAATCAAGCTAACCCTGTTCATTAGCTGCAACTTACCTTTGTACAAATTTTCCGACTTTCGTCTCGTGGCCCCAATCCATGTATTATGCACTACAGTTTATTATCTATGACCAAATATGCTTAAGCTTCTTTGTTAAATACTGTATGGCTGATTTGTTGGCAATACCATAGTGGAAAGTCCTAGTAAGACCAAAGTGCCGTCCTTAGCTCATTACTGAGTTCAGGGGACAGCTTACTTCCTTTGTTGTTTTCATTTCCCTTTTTATTATGTTGCATTTGTTATGTTGCATCTCTATCACCCTGCAAATTCAATAAACTTCAAATCCTAAGGTATAATTATTATGGCAAATAGCTTTCGTGGTCCTATGTTCAGCAACACAGTTATTGAAATCGAAGTCCACAACAGACTGTGCTTCAACAAACAAAATGGTCAAAATCTGCTGCCTATTATTAACTTACACATTCTGGTAGTCCCAATTACTTCCAGGTACCTCTTTTCCACTTTAAAATGACCGTCTTGTTTGTTTAATTGCATATCATTTTTAGGATTGAGTTTGGAGCTAAACATCGAACAAGAGCAATACATTGGAGCTTTGACGCCAGAAGCAGGAGTCAGAATTCACATCTCAAACCAAGGAGAAATGCCATTTCCTCTTGACAAGGGCTTAAGCCTTGCACCAGGATATGCAACATCGATTGGAATGCGAAAGGTTGGAACTATTTTACATTTACAGGTTTTTTAAAAGAATTAAGGTCTTCCGGCTCCAAGACTGACCCTGCTAAAGAGCACTAAGCAACGAAATTTCCAAGTTTTTCTGACCCTTACTAGAAAATACTTCGTTATCCTTAACAGAGAGCTCATTACTCGCTTCGTATCAATTAACCAAATGATTGAAATTGATGTTATATTTAATTAAGGTACATTAACTGTTATAAAGGCACGAAATAGCACGTGAACTCCCTATTAACAAGTATGATAACCAATCACGTACATAAATCAGTTGTGAACATAAAGAAGTTGGGAATAATGGGGCAGACTATCAGCTGTCAAGTTAATCACTCTCAAAGATGCAAAATCGGTCTCTTACGAGGCAAAATAGATATGTGTTCAACTTGACTACCTTCTTCATTCTTTATTCACTTTTGTATTTTTATTTTGATAGATAGGCTTTTATATGATAATATATTATTTATAATGTTTAAAACTTAAATTTGTGCATCGTCCTGATAATTGCAATTCTTTTTAGGTGTCCTCAATTAGCAGCAATACTGAACCTCATCGACACGTAAACAAAGTTATCATTATTATAATTGAAGTGTTTATAAATAACGTCGTGTTGTTTGTATTCTGCAAGGTTCTCATCGAAAGGAGGGATCCGTTTTCAGAGAATCTATGCGTGAGTGATTCTACATCTGATAAGTACAACATATATCAGCAGAAGATGAAAGTGAACTATTCCACTACTGTAAGTGCACTGTCCAATTACGGTCTTTACTGTATTAAACATGAATGTACAATGTGATAGTAACTCACTTGACCTCAACTCTGGAACCTAATATTCCCTCTTGAAAACGACGACACACTGTTATTGTTCAGTTCTTTATACGTCAACAGGCTAGCGACATTTTTAAAACCTATTTCACGTTTTACATATTGAGGAGCCTTGACTTCCCTTGTTTGGGGATGTGGTAGGAAATCATGATAAAATGGCGCGTGTTCTTACTTCTCTCCGTGTCATCTAACTGATACTAACGGTTAAAAATGATTTCCAGTCCGCATTACGCACTTTCAGCAGTCAAGTAAATAAATAAAAATAAATAACGTATAGTTAAGCTTGGTAGTGTTTATAGCACAAAGGCTGGTAGGGCCGAGCAAACAACTGAAACAAGTAATTCGAATTGAACATAACATTGTTAAGAATCCCAACTGGCTGAGGGCAATCTAGTTGGCTATAGACGATGCTATCCGTTATGAACCATTATGAACCATTCGTTATTCGATGTTACTCGTTATGAATCTTACCTTCTTCTTACCTTACCTTCTTCTTATGACCTTACCTTCTCTCTTTGAGGCATTTGTAATTTTTCTTCCAACAGTTTATTCGATTTTCACAACTACGAACTGACATCAGAAGGAAAGAAGCATAAAGCTCCGCATACACAATGGCGTTTGAGTTGAAACCGTGACCAGGCCATTTCCGACTTACCTCGTGCCTTTGTTTCAAAACGAGTCCTCGTGAAAAATGAGTTTAATTTGCATGAAAATGAACCTGTAGGCAGATCTCGTTTTCATGTGAGTGGTTTCACACGAAGACTCGTTTTGACCTAACAGAGGCAAAAGCAACTCGAAAATGGCCTATGTAACTCATGTAAGTTGTCGCGAGGTGTTACATTTTGTGGCGTCTTACTTGAAGCCAAAAGCTCTCGAGAGTGCGCAGTAGTGTCTGGCAATCATTCTTAATAACGGTTAATTTATTTCTTTTAGGGTTAACGTACAAAAATTTTATTACCATCGTGGCTAAAATGTTTTTTGCGGTTAAAATTTTCCCATTTTTACGAACGCCTAACGGCCAAATTATTACTCCGTTTTACGGCTAATGGTTAACCCCATTGAGACATTAATGATATTTTTTCTATATTTAGGACCAAGAGCTCGGCAATACCTTGCACACACACGTCAAGACCACTTAGATAAATAACCCCGACAATAAGTGTCCGGTGTCAAGACGTACACTAATGGGGAAAACATTTACCATCCTGCTGCAGCAGTTAGGAAATAACTAGCCATACTTTAAAACAACCCAATAGCAACGAAACAAGATACTTCCGAAATGCCTTTTACCTTTGTGCGAAAACGAGTCTTCGTGCAAAACCATTGTTGTGAAATTGTGTTTCACCTGCACGTTCACTTTCAAGCGAATCAAACACATTTTCAACTGAAAGGTTTTACTCGAGCACTCCTGCACTCGTTTTGAAATAGAAGCACAGCGTAACACGGGAATGGCCAACTTGTTTTGAACACGGGCAAACCTCAGTCGCTAATACGTTTTGTGTTAACATTCCATATTGATGCATCAAAGAGTACGGTGTTCCATAAAACGAGCTATCGATTATTTTGGGAGTGTCCGGAAAATTGTTTTGATCATCCGTCTTTGATGACTACAAGACATCTTTTGTACTAGCTATTTTAAGTTTAATTACAGACACTGTTTACCCCCCAAGAAAGCATTCCAAAGGAAAGTCACAATACCTTTTTAACAAGGGTTTAGTTCTTATCTTTCCACTTTCCCCTGCAGGCATGCAAGAAATCTTGCTGGGCCTCAAATCAACGCGAATTTTGTGGATGCATGGAATATAAATTTCCAAGGCTGGAAGATACACCGGTCTGTAACATTACGAATAAGACAGTTGGTAAGCATTTTTTAATCAATTACATTTGTTTTTTTTTTTCTGTTTAACACCATCGGGTGGATCGTAAAACAAATGATTGGTCCAGGGACAAAGAAAGTTTAGGAGTTTTGAAATGTTGTTTATGCGAAATCATTTTCACCTGCGTGTAAAAAGGCTTAGGATTTTTTTACAGAAATTTTCGACTCATCATCTAGCATACATGTTAATCGAGAAACATGTAGTTGGAATTTAACAAACCATATCTTAAACTGGCCATTCTTGTCCACTCGCAGGACATTTTCTCAATATAATGGAATGCTATAAGATCGTGTTTGGTTTGTCTCATCTGAATTTCGAGGAATATTTTGAATTTGCAGAAGTCAATTCCGCCAGAGTCAAACATTCATATAAAGGTTTCTTTAAATCAACCAGAAGCAACTGGTATTTTTGTTTTTTTCATTCGTATGATTGGTGATTGGAACGGCCCACCTAAGTACATTATTGAAGAGGGAAGCCTCAAAATCTTTAATTAAATTAAGACTCAGATCATTTTTACTACTGCAATCTGCCAAATGTTGTTTTCATTCCTTGGTTCCTTTTCTAATCTTTCACTCGACATTACGTACGAATGGTAACTTATCCACTTGCAGCTAAGTGCCTCAAGGGAGTCAAAAGTAAGTTCAAAGCTGGAACCTTGAACTGTTCCAAGTCATGCCCACCGCCCTGCAGGTAGGAATAAGTGTATTTCTACAACATTTCTCTGTTTTGATTTGTTTTTGAAGCTCGTTCAGTAAACCACATGCTTCTTTTTAGTAAGCCATGAATATCAACATCAGCTGCGTTTGTATCTAGGGAACCCTTTCCTTAAGCACCTAATGTGGACTTTTCATCACTTCAGGAAAATTTTCCCCTGCAATTTTCTCAGTGATTTCCATTACTAAGAAATGAAAAACATGTACCGTGTTTCTATCGAGTTATAGAAACACGAGTGGAAGTCTGGGCGAACGAGAAATGCTGTGGGAACGCGAGTCGTAGTCGAGTGTTTCCACAGCTTTTTCGAGTTCTCCCAAACTTTCACGAGTGTTTCTATAACTCGATGGAAACACGGAGAACATCTTTTCTATTTCCTTTAGAAAACACCGCGACGAAAAAAAAGGGAAATAACTTGCTTACTTGATCATCAAAATGTAAATTCTCCTTGCTCGCGTCATCATTACGTCAACAGCTCGTGCTAGTTCTCTTTCTATAGAGTTATGGAAACACGGTTTTTAACCAATCAGCGCGCGTATTTTCTTAGGATTGTTTTCTAAAGTTATATAAAATATGATATCTAAATTGTATTCCCCTTAAAGCATTTGGCATGTCAAGTCACTGATGTCATGGCAATCATTTCAACGCATAAATTACATCCAGATCAGGGATATTGTTAGTTTGACGTTTTCTTGAACTTTCTTGCAGGGAAATCACTCTTAAGCTTTCTACGTCCTATTCCCTTTGGCCAACCAAAGCTTATGAGGTTTGTATAAGAAAAAGCTGTTGCACAACCAACAAATGACAGTAGATAGTAAATTTAATCATACATTATCATCTAAAAACACATTGAAATGCTAAAAACAATTGTGAAAAATCGAATGAGCTTAGTACACAATATGTTACGAGATATTGCATGTTCACAAACCACTGCGATATGAGGACCGGCGCTGATTTTTTCTTGTGTCGTTACATTTAGTTTGAGGACCGAGAGAAAATGGAATTTCTACCTCTCATTCATGCTACTATCTTTTGCTCACGTTTCAAATTCCGCTTCCAAAATGTAATGTGCATTTTTTCATTTTGTTTGATTAGGTTTGTTTTTGTTGATTTTTTCGATCTTTTTTGGTCGGTTGCACGAGTAGTCGCTAGTTCGGCATACTTTTACACGTTTATGTATACCAACGTTTCCGTAAATTTTACTTCTTGGGAGCAAGTTCACACAGAAGCATATGGTTCACAGTTGTTCTCATTATAACCGAAATCAGATTGGTCTGAACTGATCTATTTCGAGCCAAGCACCAATGGGATGCAACCAACTAACTATATACTTGGATACTGAAGTCAATTAGGACAAGCAGTTGAAAGTAGCATTATAATTAAATACAAAGACGCCATGCCTTAATTTAACGCTGCTAAGAATTTCTTTGAAGTAATACATGTGGTAACCAACTAGTCATTCATAAATCTCCTAAACTACGTACTAGGCGTTTTACATGGCGGAGCTGAAGAAACGGACTAAAGAAGTGGATGGTAGCGACAATTTCAGGTAATCTGTTGCTGTTGTTGTTGTTTTGCCGTTTTCAGATATGTTATAAAACAAGTAGAATTCCCATAGATACAGAAATATTTTAAATCAGAGTAAAATTATATCTCCACGTGACTATTTACCGTCCAATTTGGGAAACATTTTACAGATTACATTTCAGAAGGTTCCAAAAATAAGGAATCAAGAGTATTGAGTATATAATTTGTTAATTAGACTATGCATGTTTCATATCTCCAAATGTAAAGATACCATTTCACGAAGGAATCATGTTATACCTGATATTGTATCTTTGAGATGTGACGAGAAAACAAAATTTTCACAATTCAAAGATGATTTACCGTAAACTTTGTTCCCTTTTAGGGCCAATGTTCTCAAGGTGGACATATTTTTTGAAGAGCTGAATTACGAGGTGATTTCGGAAGAACCATCGTATGAGGCAAGTTACATCTTTTCGATAGGCCCATAACAAAAAAGATGCTTACAGGGTGATTTCCATCCGTTCTGACTCAAATCTGCCTCAAGTCCCTAAGGGACACTTATAAAAAAAAAACGTTATTTATGATATGTGATATTTATGCATGGCGCTTTATAACTTGACTGCAGAGTTAGTGGTCTTTCCACACAACATTGCGTTTAATTTTGAAAGGTGTTTTAAAGAAGGTATATTTATTTACATCTGAGCGATTTCGCTTAGCTAGACTTGAGTTTTCAGTGTTAAATAACGTTGATTTTGACTGTGTTACTGGGCACTGTTAAGTTGTTGAACATTATTTGAGGGTTCAGTGTTTACATGGAATCCTGCTGAAAAGGCACATGCCACGTGCATAGGTGACGTGCAAATCTCCTCAGCAGAGAGGGGGGAGCGGTGGTCAAAGCACTTGAGGACCCTGGGACTGTCTTTGAGCCCTTTGAGCGAGCATGTTTTTGTGAACACGGTCAGATATATCGACCCATTTCTGATGCTCTGTTTTATTATTATTTATTGTTATTATTATTTTGCAGCTGGCAAATTTTGTTTCTGATCTTGGAGGATCGCTGGGTCTGTGGATAGGAATGTCTGTGTTGTCATTTGCAGAGCTTTTTGAGCTGCTTTTGCTCATATGTCTCAGTGTGGGAAGGAAACTGAAGAAGGGAGGGAACACAAAGTCATCTACTATTCATGTTGAAGAGTTTAAGTACAGCTCATGAATATAGGTACCCCAAATGTCTATAAATATAGCGACTCGTTAAAAGTTACCATTTCTGCATGGACAAAAACCGTAATAAAAGTAAACACGCCCAAAAGACGAAGCCCTCACAATAGAAATGACCTTACGTAGTTACGTCGTAAATTGTACTTTTTCGTTGCAACAAAGGGTGGAAAAAAGACACCATGGTGTACGTCATGTTACCTACACAGAAAGTACCACTCACTACGTTAATACGAGATTTTCGTTGTTTGGTAATTGTAGAGTGCCAAGGAAAAGGATGAATAGAAATGGATCACCTTGTAATAGGCCACATTTGATATATCAATATTGTAATTGCAGATTTTTTAAGGTTCTTTTGTCTCTCAATTCCCAAAAGAGACTTGGATACAAAGGAAACACTACCAAATATAGAAGTTTGTCCAGAAAGCCTCGGAGCCATGTTAGAATATTCATACATCGGACGTGGCCTATTTACCTCACCAGTTGCAACTTGTGATAAGTGCATTTTAGTCACCATGTGGTACGTGAACCCACAATGAATAGTGGGGAAATGTTGCTGGAGAGCAAGGTCTTGCTGTCCATCAACGTTTTCGGTAAAAATTTTCTCATTTTTTTAAAAATTCAAACCGTCATAAGATCTTACTCTTTAATGCCAGGGGCCTCAAACTTGGCCATTTTGATATTTTCGACATGCTTTATCCATTTCTGGCATTCTTTAAGTTATATCCCATGATTTTATGAAAAGTAGATCATGTGATGGCCTAGCTGCAAATGGCCTAGTCGAATAAGCTGATAATACACGCCTTACAACCAGATTATATTATTATCTCGTAATAGGTCGATATCGGTTGACGCAGCAGTCGACTGTATTTTCTGGGTACACTATTTCATTATATAAACGTGACAAGCTATAGTTCTGTTGCCAGTAGTAATAAGAGCTAGTAACAAACCGGTGGAAGTCCGGTTCGTTCAGCGCAAATAACTGTGCATGGATATCTAGCAAGAACCAGGCACAATTAGAGTAAAGCGTATTGCCTTAAAACCAAAGGTGCTGCCTTTTTATTGCTGACGTTAATTAATTTCAAAACGCTCCTCAATAAAATTAGCACTTTATTGTAACTTTTGTAACTTAGCTATATAATAACCATTATAATAAAGAGCACTGTAAACCATAAATGTATATAAAATAAACATATCTCTACGATTTTGTATTCTTACTTCCTAGCACCAACTAATATTAGTTCGTTCAATCAAGTGTAAACCCAGTTAAAAGCCCTATAAAGGGATAAAAACAATGTAAACAATAGCCTCCAGTTGGAGTAAAAATTACCCGGATATTTGTCCCCGAACATTCTCTGTTCCGAGAAGCGAACACTTTTTCTCGGAAAACTGTGAGCTTGGAGGATCAGATAATGCGCAAGGACAATTATTCGAGCATATTTTCCGCCTAATGGAGGCTATTGTGTTTATTATCCTTCAAATGTTTTTCGCAACACGCGCGGTTTTGAAGACTGAGGAATATCACTCGGATATTCCCCAGTTTTAGCTGGGAATATTCAGTCACGTGATGTGTTTAGACCAATCGCCCGCTAGCAAAACTATTTGACGGATTATAAGCCACGATATAGTCAGCATTTTCATTTGCGAAGTACAAAATTTCTTTTCGATCATCGAATGCATAAAACTATATTATTCTGAGGAAGAAAAGCATCTAAGAGGTACCCGGATTGATAACCACAAATTTCTTCAGTTCTCGGGAATTCTAGACTGCAAAACAGTCGTTTTCGGACGTTTTCGAATATTGACCGTCGCTCGCGTTCGCAAAAAATACGACTGTTCTGCAGTCTACGGGAATTCTGACAAACCATTTGCACCATCACCTTAAAAAGGCTTTAATTTTCTTGTCTCTTTCTCTTCAGGTCATCAGTTTCTTTTAGATGTCGATTTCTTTCGTCCGTAAGTGGCTGACGAGTACTTCTGTCTCTGTAAAAGCCACCTTTTGCATTACCTTCATAAGCGGAAGGTAGTGTCGGCTAGGATAATCGAGATACACTGCCAAAAGCAACGTTCGTGTTAACGCTTTCTGGTGCGGGTCCAGTTGTATTCCAGGGATGGCGCATTCACAGGGTTTACGATAAAAGGTGGCTGAAGGGACTTTATCAAACGAGATTACTAAAGATTACTGCCGTACCGAAATGGTTTGAGCACGATGCCGAGAATTTAAGATGTCGTGCCGATTCTTTATAACGTGTAAATGGGCTTATATTCATATTTTGCGTTTCATGTACAAGAAATATAGTTCGACAATTTTCTTCTAGCTGTTATAAAATGATCACCTAAACCCACATTCGATGCAGATTTCGGTTTTTCTACCATTACAGGCCGTGAGAACTCTAGCTTCCTAGTACCCTGAGTAAAATCTTAAGCGAATGTTCACAGTTATCTCAGGACCTGTCGTAAAATTACTAATCGTTGGATGGCTAAAAAGGCAGTTATTCTATCTTTTATCGCATGTTCATGGCGTGGTTGGTATAGGAGTCTGTCGCCTTCATTTCCATTTTGATTGAAGAGACTTTGATCCCAGATGTGCACTTTTTGACAACAAGAAAACACAGTAACGCGAAAAACTCCAAGAACTCAGCTATTGTTAGCACAGAGAAGCCAATCCATAAGCCTAACTGACCACCAATGTCTGAAGCGAAATCTGCGAGCTGTAGAGAAAGGAACATAAGTTCTACTGAAATAATCGTATCTGGTTTTACCGTCTAAGATCACGACGACGGCAAAAAATGCTCGCGTAAATTAGCAATTTTCTGGACGATGTTTATTGGTGTAGATTATGAGGTGTCAATTTTGTGTTCGCCTGAGCTGACTTTGAAAGGCTGCTTAAAATGAGGTTTAATGTGGGTAGCTGCCGTCTCCTAGTGTAAGATTCCTGTTTCAGCACACACATGATTCTGGAATTGTTTGTTATGTTGTTTAACTAAGCGGGCTCTCCTGCTATAGAAAGGATGATTTTTTTGACAGGAACTGCTTGCAAATCAGTTTTGGCAACAAATTGAACCTTCTTTGAACATGGACGGAGATTTAACCGCTTTGCTATTATATTGATTTGGGACACTCGTTAATGAGCCGACCGCTTACTTCATAAAGAAGCAGGTAAAAGGCAGAACCCAATTTCAGACAGATTTGAGACAGTACTTATCACAGGGAACTGTTAATTACGCAGGGCAACAAATGGCAAGACCTTAACTAATGGATGAAGTTTAGTTGCTTTGCCATCATATTATCTGAATTTGAGATTATCGCGTTTGTAACAGGCTTGTCAAGCGTTTCACTGTCTCAGTATGAGAGCAAATCGTTACATGCTCAAAGAAAGTCAAAACTATACTTACTTCATATGATCTTTCTTCTGTTATCAGTTCGACGTTAAGTTCCTCATAGAAAACTTGGACTTTTAAAACATTTTTCCTAAAAGAAATGATACCAAGATTTTTGGTATGCTACCAAAAAACAATGATTAAAAGGCTATGTGGTGCTTCTTATTTTGGTCTTAAATCTTAACAAGAATCGAAATAAATGCAATCTTTAGCTTTCAATAACCTTGCAATTAAGGAAAATTAATTCACCTACTCAATTGGTAAAGTTTTGAGCTGTTTAGAAAATACTGCGTTAGCCAGTTAGGATTCTCAATTTGTTGTCCTGTTTTGTTTAGCCGATCATTTCTGCAAGGCGTTTCATCCAATGGCGCAGCCGCTGGACAGTAGGTTTGGTGTAACGCATTTCCCATGATCACATAGAGTAGCAAACCACGAGGTCAACATGGCGGAGCAAAGAATGCTCTCGTGTTCACGTTAACGTCTTTCGTTTTATCTGGTATATCCATGGGATTAGATTAATATAGGTAGTTATAAATTTAAGTAATCAGACAGTTTCTTACCGATAAGAACCAACATCTGCCCAAACAAATTTCCCGCGCTTTTCCAGTTCAGCTTGATAGTAATCCTAAAGGTTGAAAAGGTATTAACGTTCAGTTAGTCTAAATCAAAACAATCGATAATTTAATTGTCAGTTATAAAATACAGTAGAATCCCGGTAACTCGAACTCTGAAGGGAAACGAAAAACAGTTCGAGTTAGCGGGGATTCGAGTTATCGGTGTCGATTGAAAATTCAACTTGCCATGTTAATAATTGATAGCTTACTGATTTTTCAGCACTTCAGTATACGGTGACAGCTAAAGGCACCGCATCCGGTATGACTCATAACATCGGGAAATGACTGTCAAATATGTGAAAGGTCGGTTGCACTAATTAAAATCAAATTGCTGTGGTGTTAGTTTTGAGTGTTTTTACCGATACAGGACAAGAAAAGCTAATGGGATGACATCCCTGGTGAGTTACATAAACCAGAATTTGAGTTATCGGGGTAAATTTTTATCAAGGGAAACGAAATTTAGTTCGAGTTAGCGGGGAATGCGAGTCATCCGAGTTCGAGTTACCGGGGTTCTACTGTATATATCAACATAGAGCCAAAAGCAAATCAAAAAAGAACTCGTGAAGTATTAGCGTCAGTATATAACTTACACGTACAGTTTCTATTTCGAAGTTTTTTTGGAATTGCATGCAAAGCGTGAAAGAATCTTTTTTTCGGAATCCGCAGATCTAATTTTTGCTTCCTAACTTTAAATTGTCTGGTTTATGAATGCATAAAATCAAACAAGAAAAGAGTATCGGGTTTCCTGTTAAAGAAGCCTTTTTCCAAACCCATCTGGTATGTTTTTTTTTTTTTTCATTTTCTACCATAGATTTGTCGGCTACCAGAGACAACATAATGAAGTTCAGTTATCAAAGTAACTCACGCTCGATAACTCCTATTAATGTAACCCATATGATATCTCTTTCAATACCTCGTATCTTTCCGATGGCCAGACTGCATACGAAGTGCTCACTTTAAATTCTTCTTGCCTGAAAATACAGTAAGTTGCTCATTCATTCCACAGTGTATACAAATAAAGCGTTTCTAAGATGTTCGTCTGGATGACAATGAAGACGGAAACTATCAAACTTAATACTTAGTAGAGTTTAAAAAAATAACTCGAAACTGTTGTGTAGCGGTTTTATTGCCTATTGAAACAATGGATGATGGTATCTTTCTCAGTATTTAATCCGCTGATACCAGGATTAATCGGATCATAACAATTAAGTTTTCTCAAATGTGATTGGTGCATAAACTGCTGAATTTTCCAATTCAAGGAAGTGACTTTTAAAATTTTCGAGGATTCAAAGAAACTGAACAACCATTTTTCAAGCTATTCTTCATATTTTTTCGAAAATTTTAATTATCATACTTGAGAAGGACTATTATTGAAAGTTATTTTTCAAATAAAACTTTTACTTTTGAGGGAAATTGTAATGGTTATGATTAATTGGTAACAAGACATTGTGTTGTCCAATTCAGTCTGTAATCATACTCGTGGTTAACAAGTCGGACTCCCGCTGTGCAGTCGTCCGTCAATAGCGTGTTTTTAGGAATTCTCGTCCGCACAGGCCGGTCTCCTTTTGGTCAGCACCAAGAATCGCGAGCTCTGGGCTGATCCAACACCCAAAGTCCGCGATTCACGGACTTCCCTCAAGTCTTAAAAATCTGATTGGCTGAGAATACGAAACGAATTCTCTGCACATGCTCAGAACATCGGGTCCGGCCAGAGGTAGCGATTCTTGGTGCTGACCGAAAGGAGCGCGGCCTCTGGTGACGAGAATGGTCTTTAGGCAAAAGGGCTGGTCTTATATTTGGTTTGTGTCTTGGACGCTTAGCTTTGTAATTAACTATAATCGTCTTAACGCCTCCGCTGCTGGATATATTTCAGTTTCTACCATTTACCAGTCTTAAACCATGGTCTCACAAAGTCTTATCGTTTTGCCTGCTTTTACACGAAGTTTCCTTAATAATTCAGTGGACAGTTCAGTTTTACCTGCAGGGTGGTGGACAGGAGCTACTGCAGTTTAGCTCGTTGTTTCTATACATCTTTTGCAGCTTGTTGAGACAGCTAACTACAACGATAAAAAAAAGCCAATGAAACATTGTGGAATCAACCATGATGTTCTAAACGATTGAAACGGGGATGTGTCTGGAAGGATGAGTTTTGCATAAATATGCATAGCTACATTTACATGAACCAGCAATGTTTCTTTATACTATAATAAAAAGCGTAAATACGTTTTCCTTGTCAAGTAGCAAGTATTGAAGAAGACGGTTAAGTATCACAAGAAATAGAATCGAAGAGCGTCAAGTTCATAGAATATTCAATTAAAAGGCGTGTTTAAAGCTCCATCTTTTGAGAGAAACCGTGAGTGAAACAAAATTAATAACTTGCTTAAAAGGGCCAACCCCCAAAACTGCAAAATTACCCTGATATAATTAAATAGGTTTATTTCAAGCAATGTGTCATTTAAACAATTGTATTCAAACTATTTTCCACATTTGGGTAGGGGATCAGTTCGTATTGCAATTGTACACAAAAATGGATGCAATTCCAGTTATGTAAGTTGGGATGGACCACTTTTTTGTTCTGAGCTCTCGAATGATATATAACTATGCAGGCTGAAATGGAAGCAAACACGGTTTACGCACTATTGCATTGCTTGACTCAAGACTTTTTACATACTCGAAATGGTTTGATGAAAGAAACAGAATTAACTCATTGTTGACTTACTGACAGTTTTCTTTGTTATGTTACAAACGGGCTCTTTATCCAGAGGAAATCTGTACTCCATACAGCCACACTGTGAAAACTGGTGTTTGGCGAGACAAGACTCCTTACAGGCCTAGAAGTTAAAAGAACAGTCTGGATGCTAAATTAACAGGAAGAATTCCAAGTTTATGCACCTACAGCCTCGTATGCGAAAGGGAATGACAGGTATTGTCTGCTGGATCATTTTCTGTACATTTAATGATTTCCTAGGACAGGTAAGGTAAGTATTAAAGTCTGCATACCAGCCAAGTGGCAAGTCAGGCCGGCGCTTATCCCGGTTTCTGTGGCATGAAGCAACTAGGAGTATTTCTACTCCCCCATGGATGGATGCTAGTTTATCTTAGGGTTACCACCCAGTATTAAATTTACCGATACCCATTTATACTCCTGGGTGGAGAGAGTCACTGTAAGAGTAGTGTCTTGCCCAAGAACACAGCAAAATGTCCCCAGCCAGGGCTCGAAGCCGAACCGCGCGATCCCAACGCGAGGGCACTAAGCATGAGGCCACCGCGCCTCCCATTCCTGGAATAAATATGTCTTAAAACCTATTAAGATTTTTTTCAAAATCCTAAAATATCAGGTGACACAATCAAAATACATGATTTTGCTAACTTAAAAAAGGCCAACAGAGCTCTAAATGAAAATAATAACATTACCCTTTTTCTTACCGTAGACGAATAATTGACATTGAATATTTTGGTGTACAAGTTGGATTTGTCTGGACCAGTGTTTTCGTGACATCGGTGGTTATTGAATGGATCATCTCGTTTTAAATTGACCTACAACCAATCAAAAAAGAGCGTGACGCTAATTGAAGTATGATCGATGGTTTTCCTACCGTAGAAAATAAGATTATTATTTACAATGTGACAATTGTAAGCGGCTCGTTGCTCGTTGCTATGGTCACCACAGCAGCAGCATTTAACACCAAGTACCCTCGAGTTTTCCCTTGAGTGGGTGAAACTGACAACAGTTATAGCACTAATGATTTTTTTGGCAAGTAAAATAATTCGCTGTATAAGGGTCGGTAAAGTTGTATGGCTATTAATTTCAATTTTAAGTTCATTTTAGCCAAAAGTGTTCGCGTTAAAGTAATGAAACTTATAGGGTGCTTGAAGCTTGCAAACACGTTTTACTGTAGAGATAATCAAGTGTCAGTCATGACGTCACAGAACGCCAAAATGACGTCAGGTATTTTCAAATGTCTGCTACCGAGAATCTGCCATCTTCGATTAAAAAATATATATATCTAAATTACTCTGGACAGCTAACAGATTGATTTTTAAAACGTCATGAAAAATATAAAAATAAAAGAGATGTAAACAGTTTATACTAAAATTAAAATTCGGAACAGAACAAAAAAATCTAAGCTTTATTACTACATACACAAGAATGTTTCCTAAAAAATTTTGAGCTCTAAAGCTTGGATGCTATTTTCATTTGTCTCTTCTTTTCTATATTCTTGTTTCACTGGTAAAACTTTATTTACCTTTCTGAGACCTATTGTCGAGGCGAAGCCTACAGGCAGGCTTAAGCCTTTTTCCAAAGGAAATGGCATATATCCTTGGCTTGAAATATCAAGCTTAATACCCGCTTCTGGGGTAAGGTGATCGAGGTAGTCATCTTGTTCAATGTTTATCTCAAGGTTCAACCCTAGCAAAGAGAAAACACTAAAATAAGTGTTACTCGTCAGGGTCGCTGTTTATGTATCAACGAAGCTCCAATATCAACAACCCAGTGACTGGTCGTTGGCTACATAAAGCACATACATAGCTGCCAAAAAAAAGAGAATGGAATATGAAAAAAATATGGACATCTAATATTGGACAGCCAGCTGTAAACTATACAATTTTTCGTCCCTGGAAACAGGCATTGCTTGAAAGCTGGCATGGGATTGGAATTTCTTCCTATCTGCCTGCCTGCCCGACTGTTGACTGACTTAGTTAAATATAGCAGACAGACAGACAGCCTGATAGACAGACAGACAGACAGACAGATGGGCAGTCTGGCACACTGACCGATAGACCTAGAGCGAGACAGAGCCAAAGATAGACGGAAAGACAGAAAGACATACGGTCGAGATATAGGCAGACTAGTAGATACACTGACGGATTGGGAGACATGGAGACAGACAGGTAGACTGACAGACAAGTACTGACTGACTGACTGACTGACTGACTGACTGACAGAAAGACGAACAGACAGACTTACTGACTGTCTTGCTGATTGGCTGGTTGCCAGACTGAAAAACTGTCTGACTGATTGGCTGCCAGACTGACTCACTTTCTAATTGACTGACTGATACACTGACAGACTGACTGACTGACTGACTGACTTAATAATGAGCAACA
Organism: Orbicella franksi; assembly: GCF_964199315.1. NCBI lineage: Eukaryota > Metazoa > Cnidaria > Anthozoa > Scleractinia > Merulinidae > Orbicella > Orbicella franksi. Next base: position 39,038,166 of record NC_138145.1, on the reverse strand, counting down.
AGGGAACGTGGGGACTGACTGAATGACAGACTACAATTTGCAGATTGAAAGCAATATTTACCATGCGAGGGACCAGCTTTGTTTGACTTCAAAATGGAACTTTTTGATCCAGAACTTGTTAAACCCATATTAAATACGTAACAATTTCCATACTTGTAGTGCCAAAACTTGCTCCAGAATTTTTCTGTAAAGTTGCTAAAGTGAAAAAAAAAGCAAGAAACAGAGAGGGAGAGAAAAGGATAATAGATCTTAGTCAGATGATACAAAATTGGTGGTTCACCTAATAATTGATATCCGTTTTTTATTACAGGGAATAAACGGTAAATGCTTTAATAATGTTTTGAAGTTTCTCAGTAATAAACAGACGACTTATCTGCTCAGGGAGCTTTCTCAAAGCAGAACGAGTTAATGTTTTAAAAAGACTAGAGTCGAAAAAAAATTACAAATGCTAGATTACAGTTTTTATAAGGGATTTAGTGGTAATTTAAATTCCTCGATGCTGAAATAATATCATACATTTTTTCCAAGGAACATTTTAAGCCGGATTGCTAAATGGAATTGAAGAACAATACTCGGCAAAAAATTCTCGGCAAGGCATGTAAATAAGTCATTTAGCGTTCAGCTAATTAACGCTGTTCACGGAGGAACCAGTTTCAAAGTCTACTGTAAAATGCAGGTATTATTAATGTTTGATTATGTTAGGACTAATACCTGCATGAAATGCCTCGGTAAGTACAAGACAGCACCATGTCTTCAAACTGATGTCCTAAAGATGAGAGAAAACTTTCGTCTTGTTTTGCCAACAAAAGGGATACTTTCTCACTGGCAAAGAATTCTGGGTCAAGATAGTCCGGGTCATCCACATCGTCATCTCCCCAAAAGTCAAAATCGTCATCATCCCACCATGAGTCGTCTCCATAATCATCAGTGGTAGGGTAATCATTGGGGTAATCAGTAGGGGTCGGGGCATAGGTAGTTTGCAAGCCTCCATCATTATCATCGCTTGAACGACGTTTTCTTGAGGATGTGGAGTTCGATGATGAATCTGATGATAAATAAAAATAAATTTTAAGCGGCAAAAATCACAGGGATGGAGCAGTGGTGAGAGTGCTCGCCTCCCACCAATGTCAGTGGCCCGGGTTTCAATTCAGGGTTGAGTTTGTTCTTGGTTTCCGCCTCTGCTCCGAGGGCTTCAGCCCGGGTTCCTCAGTTTTCCTCCCTTCACAAAAAAACCAACATTTCTAAATCCCAATTCGAACTGGAAACAACGGTCGAAGAGCCTCTCCGTGGAATGTGCTACTGAAAATTCTTATTCAGTTATTTTTATTTATCCAATTATCTATAATTATGTAAAACGCTCTATATTCCACAATTCTCGTTTCCAAGTGAATATTAAAGTTATCCTCATCTACTGATTGCTTAACGTTTGTTAAGTAATCTTACTTTGTTTTTTAATCGTATCTATCAGATCCGTGAAGTTACTGTTAAGAAGCGCCTCATATCTGATGGCATTGAAGTTGCACAGTGTCACAGCTGGAAACGGCAGACTCTAGAAAGAAGAAAATGCGTGAAAGTTCATTAGCTATCCAAAATGAATGATTAGGCAGCAATAGAGTCACCTTCAATATCAGCTAATATCTAAGTGAGTAATTTTATCAGTGGTCATGTTTAGCTCAAAAAGGCAAATTCAAGAAATTCATCAAAAAATCCAAAGGTATCCATTATCATTCTTTCATTTCTTTCAAATTAGCCCTACATAACTGAACCGTCGTGCGCAAACAATAGTTGTTCGAAAGGTGTATAATACTTACCACTGGATAAATCACTGTCCATTGTTTTGTTAACTCTTATCCACTGGACAGCCATTTATCCGGTGGATAGCGTTATCCACCTTTCGAACAATCGGGCCCTGCATGATTGTATCTCGCATATTTTTTTTGTTTTCAAACTTACCGTGTCAGATTTCAAAGTAATAAGGGTGTTAAGTGGTCGACGCTGATATTTCTTGAACAGCGTGTATACCTGAAACCCGAGCACGACGACTGCTCCAATAAAAAGTAAACTCCAGAAAGCTTTTCGTATCCACTCTTTTGCAGACATTACTCTCTCCAGGCCATGCGCGGACGTATATCCACAGAAGTCTTTTGTCAGTGACGTCCATGTCTCTTCTTCAGTCTCGAATTCTTCTTTCTGTTTTGACTGTTCTTGCTCCATGCTTAGTTTCAATTGTTTCATTAGTTTACTGTAAGGCAACATTGAAAGCGTTGTTTAAATAAGGATGTTGTTCGTCAGTCTCGGATCTTCGTGTAGGTCAGTATTATCTCGTTTGCAGTGTCGTGTAATATTTTAAACTACAATAAAAGTGAAAGATCTACATTGAAATTAATGTTTGTCAGGGTTTTTTTAGAGAGATGTGTTGCGAAGCTTTTTCCATTACATACATAGTGAAGAAAAAATTCCTCCTCACCTCGCAATAGTCTCACTAGCTTTGACACTGAGCTTCTTAATGGAGTATTTACTGCAATTGCTTCAGGAGAAGATCATTTTATTTCTTAATTTATCGTTCCCGATTAGATTATTTCGCAACCGCATTTTTTAAAATTGTTTTCAATTTCATAGGATTAAAAGGTCATTGCTATTTAACGAGTCCTCGAGTGAATTTTATCGTTTGTAAGTGACATTGATTTGCACGAAAATGAACGCGCGTGAAAACATTTCCATATGAATGCTTTCGCAAGAAGACTGATTTTCACACAGAGGCAAACGGACAACTCAGAAATAGCCTGTTAAGATCATGTCAGCTGCCGATCTTTTATTAAGTATGGACAGTTTTGCCGACTGTCCAGTTTGTTGTTGTTCATGAGGCTACAGATGGCGGCATATTGGGATAACACATTAACACACTCGATTGTTCACAATCATTAGTGGCCCTTTTAGTTAGAATTCATTTTGCAATTCAGAAGACCATTTGTGCAATAAGGAGCGGCTTTTGAACAACAACAAAAGTCGTGAAAATTAAAATGTCTATCTAGATTCGCATCCTCATTTTTGTTACCTGTGTGTGTTCCATTAAAGCCTGCTCCAGGCATTTAGTTAGCTGGGGTGTAGCGCAAAAAAAAAAAAAAAAAAAAAAAAACGGCTAGCGAAGAAAGCAGACAGAGGCTTGGTGGGAGAACTATTGCTTTCTTTGCTCAGGGTTTTTCTTGCAGCTCCCAACTAACTGAACGGCTGGAAAAGGCTAAGGGTCATCCTCGGAAACCCAGGGGCGGTTAGTAGAGGTAAAAGAAATTCTCAGCGGCAGGCTTCAGTGAAAAAAAATGGCAAAGAAAAGATGGAGAGAGAGCGAAGAGCCAAACAACTTTGTGAATGCGGACTTCTGACTTGACAGAAAAAAAATCTCTGTCTTCTTTTGCCCAGTCTGCAACAGTAGAATCACAGTACTGAACCGTTACATCGTTATTTTTGACGTTCGATATCATTTTTAACATTGTGAAATTTGCATTCGAATCGTTCAAATAGTATACATTTAGATTGCGTTACCTATAGTAACTGTTGCATGATTTAGAGAGAAAAAAATCGATTATATACATGTAGTTTATAAATCCACTGTCCAAATTACCGAGTCCAAACATTTTACCCTTTAAGGCGAGGTGACCATTTCCAATCCAGGGATCATTTGCGGTCCAATTTGGGGATCATTTGCGGTTCCGGGATCACTTGCGGACCTACACAATACTATTAAGAGGGACTGTTCTTGCAAACCAACTGGTGACCAGCCATACTCTCCACAGCTTACTTCTATTGTGGCATTTAGTTCCCTTACTCGAGAACTCTTCCACTTTCGTTTCCCAACGAAAAATGTAATAAACACTCGATCACCGTTGAACAAAGAAGCCTTGAATTTTGCGTCTGAACTAAAAATAGCGCTCTTTCACTATTAACAGAAAACCGCGACGGGCAATGGTTGCGATCTATTCAATTGGTTGCCTGTTGATTTCCCGTTCCAAGCTCACTGGTAGTGGGAACGATCGTAAAAAAGGGCTAAGTTAAATGAAATTTAACTGAAAACGCGCGGAACAGATAGCTTTCACTCCTGCAAGCTGTTGCAGGGGCTTTCTGTGAATTCTTCGTCAGAAATGTAAAACTTAACAAGGGTCGAAATTCATAAAATATTTGAAAATCGCTAGAGCTATTCGAACCATCAGATGATAATAAATAGGTCGTCACACCGCTCAAAATTGAAGTAATGACCAATTTGCAATAGTATGTTTTTAGTCTTTGAGTTGGCAACATAAGTTTCTCGGCACTATACTGATTTACATTATCACATTCACAGTTTAGGCAAGTTTAATTAATTCTTCTTGTATTCTTTCAGCCTCTTATTGTTTTGGAAATAAATGGTTGCCTAGGAATTCGAAGGTTCTCGTTAAAATGTTTTTCTGAAATAGTGTTTTTTAAAGGGATTTATACGAGTATTTATATTCAGAAAAAAACCGAAAGGTTCTCAGACGTTAAATAGTTGATGAAAGCTGTTATTAACAATTAACGGTTGAAGAAATCATTCAGTTAATTCCTTGCGAACAAGATATATTAAAGTTTTAAATCAAAATTCAACTTGTGTATTTTTCATTTCTCTCAAGGTAAGTCTTTACATATACATGGCAAATAAACACAGGTGAACCCAAATAAAGGTGGAGACTACCATTTTCTCCAAAATTGCTTTGTATATTCGACGTTCAGTACTAAAACCAAACATGCCACAACTGCGCAATCGCGTTTATTCGAAGAGCTTTGATCGAATATCAACATTGTTGAACTGAATTTTGAAGAGTGCAAGGCATTTTAGTTACAAATTTCAATAACACTTCAAATGGTCGACAGTAACTGTCGAAAAGAGTTCATTTAACTAACGATGAATAGCTGGGCTGTCAAGAAATTAATCATAAATTCAAGGAATATCTTGTAACGGGCTATTTGTTACCTTTGAGAGCATACGTTTAAGTAATAAAGTCCATGACATCTTCGTTATGGAAACTTGAATCAATATTGTTATAAATTTTGGTGGCTGTCAAGTTTAGTCGACCAGTGTAGAATGATCGAATGTCTCTTTGAAGGTCTTTGTTCCATGACTGACTTCAGAATTTTAATAATTCACCGCTTTAACTCGCGAGGCATATGAATATTTTAGGAAGAGAACAACTTTAGTAAGTTTTTACACAAAAACATTTATCTACCTTGTAAAACGTTGCTCAAGTAGTTAGTTTGCCGTGCCCATATGTAAGCCAGCTATCCTAGAATTCAACAAGCATAACACCATAAGCTCTGTGTTCCACCGAACATCAACACATCTGCGAGGTAAATTCAAAAGTAAGGACTCACATTTGTACGAAGGCGTTATTTTGAAACCTCGCAATGTATTGAAGATCATTGCATCCTTCGAGGCGATCGATGAACTGGACTGTTGCTTCCAAATTGTTATTAAGTTTTGTTGATACATTCTATTTATTTGGCTCAATAGCAACCCATAGCAATAAGCGCAATAGCATGCTAAATGGGAACAGAATGTTTGACAGTTGCACAATAAGAACTGTCAGAGCACTAATGAATTCTTTTTATTCTATTTTTTTCCTTCCAATTTTGTTTACGTTCTTTGCGTTCATGCTTAAGTACAGTATCTTAGTTTCATATATGTGGGTTTTTTTTTTGTTTACGGCTGTTCCATTCAGAGGCTTCCAGAGGAAGTTATTCAGGTAATTTCAGTGGAAACCATATTTTTGGATTATCTGATTCCAGATCGATGTTGTTAGTATTGAGACCCTTTCGATCTGATCTTCCTTCCATTCGACGAACAACGTTATTCGTCTGTTAAACATAGATTTATCATAATGGGATTTAGTATTTTGCCGAGTCTGTCCCTCCTAAGAATAATCTTGCTTGCCTCTGTTCTGTCAATGGCTAGACATGGTTGAACCTGACGGTTACTCGACAAATAAAGCAGTTTAATTCTCTTTGAGTGTGCAAGCTTAAAGAAGAAAATATCGGTAAATAAATAAAAACGAAACAATAAACATATTTCGTATTTTGGGGGGTTGTTATTAATCTATTTTAACCATGCCAGTAGATACTTGCGTAATCTGATGGAGACTAGAACCAAGTAGTCAAAACATTGCGACCTACATCTCGAGTGACTATATCTCGTGAAATGAAAACTATAACACTTTCAGTTGATAGTAAGAAGTTTTGCCATCCCAGAAATCACGATCTTTGGCATTCGCGCCCCATTCAGTGAGGTTGTTGAATTCGTTGAATTAACACTGCTGCTCGATTGTTAAACACTGGGTTATTTTAACGAGCTTCATAATGGTCTCTAAAGAAAATTTGAGTTTGTTTTTAATGACAGCTATGTAATTAAACCTAAAAGAAAATGATTTATTTTCTAACAAATTGAGAAATGTGCCATTAGCCAATTGCAAGCGCAGATGAAGTGGATAAAAATTGGACTAACTTCGACAAATTAATGAAACATTCAATAGATTTTAGTTACTAGTCACAGTGACATCTTAGTGGTTATTGCAAAAAAAAAAAAAAAAACCGACTGATAAATTATTTTTAAGATGGAGATGCGTTAATGAAGTAGCAGCATCCCTTGAGTAACCCTAGAGAGGGACGCCAGGCGTAGAAGAGTAAAATAAAGAGTAAATCATTACGGAAAGTAAGAGAGTTGCATGGAAAAAATGGCGAATTAATATGACAAAATTTTTCAAAGGCGTTTACTCGCCTACGAAATTATCTTATTTGCATCCTCGAGATTAATCATCAACCGTACATGGTTTAGACAGGTTTTAATAGCTGTTCTTAGATTTCTGAGGTATTTGTAGTAGCACGAATTTCAATCAGTACAATTCGTACAAAATAATTTTAAAATTATTAACAAAACATCAGTTATCTGTGTAGAGCATGGACTTGATGTTTTTAAGTTAGACTTATCCAAAAAGAACAAAAATATTTTCCTATCTCATCCCCAAAATCAGACCTCAAATCACTCAATATGTGTGTACAAGGCAAACTAAGGCTGTAAATTAAAGATAAACGCGTGATCATTCAAATTATAGGTACTGAACAGCCTTTTAACGTGGTACATCATAGTAATGGCTTCTGCTAAGTGGGAATTTCGTCAACGTACGATCGGCGAAGGTTGTTTCAGTTTGGATACTGACATGTTCAATTAATCGGCAATAACATGAAAACTGTATAGACATTTGTTGTAGATGATTTTTTAACCTTAAAAACTTAACTAGGAGCACGCAAATTAGCAGAATATTTTTCACTACGTCATAAAATCCAATTAGCATTTCTCTTTCTCCCAAACTTCCACTCGTGTCCTTATAACTCGATAAAAACACGGTACACGTTTTCTATTTCTTAAAGGGCACACTATTGTTGTAACCTGCTGTCCATTATTAAAAGATTCTATGCATTCCGAAAGGTTGCAGCGACTCTTGTTTCTCTCTTGTGTATTTTTTTCGTATCTCAAGTCGTTATCCTTGAATGTACGGTTTATTACACGAAGGTGTTGATCTTAAAACGTAGTACGTGTTGAAGGCTACATATGCACCAGCTTAAGCAGCTTGAATATTAATATATTTTTATCGTGTTTGAAGATGAAATTATAACTCTCGTTCGGCAATACATATGATAAATACTATTCATGAAACGAAAAAAGTAATTTAAATGTAAATACTGACACCTCACTAGCACAAGTTGCGAAATCAGCATTAACGCTACTACGCTGTTGAGGATTAACACCCTGACTCTCTACCATCTTTAGCTTTCTGAAACCTTTCGTATTTCTTGACTTGGAGAACTACAGAAAAAGAGCAAGTCTACGAAAAATGCCAAAAAAAAACGAGTAAAACATGTTCTTATCATCTTTAGTAATAATCACATTCGAAAGTGACAAACAAAAAATAAGACGTAATGTATGTAAGAATTGCTACAATTGTGGTGTAGCGGGTGCTGAGAACAAACATAATTAGAATTGCGTTCTGTCTTAGAGATGTTTTGATGCTTGATTGAAACAAGTTTGTATAATTACCAAAGTCGCTGGGATGTTTTGTAAAACACGAGTAATTAATTAGGTAGAGAAAATTTCTAAAGGTTTAATCTCACGCGTTTTGAGAACCGCTCCAGTTAAAACCGATGATCAGTTAATGATTGCAATCATTTTAGGTCCGTGTATGATGGAAATATTGCAGTTACCACCTGTTGTGTTTTATTTGAAAAAGAGAACAGATCTTTAGTCCGCAGCTGTAGTTCATTATGAAACATTTCAGAGCGCGCTATCTGGTTTGACGATTAATTAGAATTATTAAACAAAATATAGGTTTTTGAATCTCACTTCTTTAAATAAAGTTAACGAGCAGCTCTGACTCTTACCTTAGAGACCTTGTTATATCGAGCCTATATGAATTCACTTTACTGGTGGTAATTGTTTATTGTTATTGAAAAAAAAAACAACATCATTAGGTTCAGCTAAATATTTTCACTCGTAACTTTCAGTTTGTAGGATTCGGACATGCAACTTTGTCATACGCGCTAGGGAAGTGGACGTACACAACGTCATCTTTTTGCAAATGTATTTGTAGAATTAAGATCCGTTTGTGCTATAATTAGAACTGTCTTGTATTATTGTATTAAACATCCTGTGAGTTGATTCTCTCAAAATACCACAGGTTTAGTTGTTATGGTTCAGGCAAGGAACAAAAAGCGCCTACTCCATTTCCAGAGGTAATTATACATATAAAACTTGACCAAAGCAAAAGCTTATAAACTCGGAATAACCACTGGGAGCCTTGAGTACCTGTGAACCTCGTGGCGAAAACAGGACAAGCTTAGCATGATACAATTTTGAAAATAATTTTACCACAAAATATGCACTTTGAGTAACCTAAAAAAAATAATTACAAAAAAGGTCAAAAATCTTTTAAAATTGTTCATCTATTGCAAATAAGACGTGAAAGATAAAATAATTATGTTACCTTGCAGAGAGAAATAAAATTTGCCACCACCTGATGTTAATATTTTCAAAACGTTTGCGATCCCACAGCTCGAATCCGTTGTCTTGAATAAACAGATATCAGTTGAATTACGAATTGACTATATAAGTCGATCCTGTGTCACGTGATATCACTAGGGGTCGAATGTAGCATCATTATAATCATTACTAGTCTCCTACGTGAACAATTAGGCCACAAGAGACACATTTTTAATTCAAAATGTAACTATTCCAGATGAAACCAGATTTAACGGTCAATTGATGAAAATTACTGGCAACAATTTGAGATAGGCAAAGAGCTGAGCTCAACTGACGATTTCGGTTTATTTGCTGATAGGAGGTAAGAATACAGAGCACTGAAATAGAACTGCATTAGCCAAGATATGTAACAGCTGCGTAACATGACTGTACTGTCATCCATTTGTTTAGATCCAAATTCCTTTTGCAAAGAAATACCATTTTTGGTAACGTCTTAAAATGTTACCTCAAAACAGTTGAAGGTATTTTCAGTGCTTCACAAGGGATCTTCATAACAAAAAAAACATACCTGATTGAGCTGCGTACGGACGGTCAAATATATAGGGTATCAGTTATCACAATAATGAATTAATTCAAGTTAAGTATTGATTTTAATGTACCGTTATCAGTGCTTAGAAATGAGTGCTTAATTTTTTTTTTTTTTTTCGTTATTCATAAAGGACAGTAGTTCGACCTTGTCTTGAATCATCTGAGGGTAATTTTTGCGGACGACCAGATCTCAATGGTCAATTCCTGTTAAATGTTGCTGTTGTTTTACTCTTGTCACGTTAAGGGAATAAACATTACAACCTACTCCTGCAATGTCACAGTTTTCTCGTGAAATTATTCCTTTCGGTCACCGTTTTACGCGCATAAATAATCACAATTCAGAAGTCACTAAATTTTCTTTGCTCCTACTTACCTTTCCATTTTTTCTTTCCTTAACCTCTTTCCTAAGAGAGCAACCCTTCATTCTTTGGTTTGATTTTGGGACATTTTTTCTTTATCCAGATATCTAATCATAAAACAAAGCAATAGGCTAAATGGAATAATTTGGACTGCGTATCATAATTTTGGATCGACTGACGAGTTTCATGGATTTTTTATAGCAGGAATCCGATTAATAAAGTGGAATTTTTAATTTGAGGCAACTCCTTAAACAGCGTTTGCTACTCGGAAAAATCATTATTATGCTGATTTGGCTTGAGAAATGCGAATAAAGTGCATCATTCTTTCTTGAATTAAAACTTCCACATATAGATGTTTTGGTAAGAATGACTCTTAAACTTAAACTTAAACATATTTTTACGTTCAGTTCCTTCTTGATTCCTCCACTGCATTATAAAATTATTATTGTTGTTGTTATTATTATTATTATTATTATTTTAATTATTATTATTATTATTATTATTTTATCTTCTCTTTATCCTCTAACATTTAAAACCTGAAGCAATCTAGTGAACCCTCTGTGCTTCTTTTTATGCCAACATGTCTGTCCGCTTAATATAATTGCTCGCTGTATGGTGCAGAAATGCAATTACAGCTTGCAAAACACAGTTACTGTCGAAATATACAAGACACAACGTAATTACTTATTAATTATTGATATCTTCGTTTTTGGTGGTCGTGAAAGCCGTAAATCTTCACCAGACAGTTCTAATGAAATTCGCGACGGTCTTTTAGCTTTCAAGGTAAGAAACTACTTTTTCCCTTCCTTAGTTAAACTGTTTTAGTTGATTCACATAAGAATGAAGGCATAACACAAACTAAGATTGGAAAGGCAGCTAGGTAATGCAATTTTGTCATTCACTGTGTTCTGGTTGCTGTGATGTCTTGTTTGGTTTTTCTTTCTCTTTCACTATAACACCGACAACACTATGAATTTCATTCACGTTTGATAGTTCCTAAAAGATGCATCCTATACATTTAAATTGCGATAGATGTTAAATTTTCAGAACGAATCGAAAATTATATGGACTGAGAAAATTGTGATGGCAATTACTAGTTTTTCCATTCTTAAATAGGTCTAAAAAGGTTTCTTTCGTTGACTTGTAGTACTTTATTGACTGTTAATACATGACATTCAGGGTATCATTACATCTTTGGCTGATTTTACACAGAGTTTCTGCTTGGCCTTAGAGACGAGAAACATTCAAAAGGTGTTCTTGGTATAGACAAAAAAGTTAATTCAAATCAAGTCAAGTGAGACAGGAAATTAAAAATGTTAAATAACTACAATTATTAAGTAGTAGCCATATAGTCTTGACGGTTTAATGAAGAACTTTGACAGCGAATGGCCTGAAAGTAAATATTAAAAATATCGTAATTTAGACTCTTCAGAAAATTCAGTTTCTTTTCTAAGAAAGCATTAGGTAAAAGCAATTGTTAAACCAACCGAAAGGCAGTTAAAGTGAATACAGTTAAAAAATGAAACTGTTTCTACGACAATATTTCGTCGTTTCTCATCAATTAAAGGCGCCTAGCCAGACATTTAGTTAGAATACTCTGCAAGCCTTTTTATATCTTAAAAGAAAGCATAGAAGGCCTTAGCTACCACAGAGTTTACAATCAGAAACTAGTTCATACAGAGCATGATTCTTCTTAAAGAATATAAAAAAAATCAAATAAAGTTAGCGGTAAAATAAGCCGGAAAAGTAAAATATATTAATATTATAATACATCAAACTACATGTAGGGTGCATGCTAAATGATTAGTGCTGCCAAATCACCACAGGCCATAATTGGTTCAATACAATCATACCAGGCCAATTGCTTCACTCAACGTTAATGGTCCACTTCTGTTAAGTTGGAACTTGTTTGCACCGTTTACCAACGAAGAGAAGGCAGTAAACATCACAGTAGGCAGATATTAATAATTCAGATCTAACGAAACTTTCACATGTTAGCCTTTGTAAAGTGAAACTAACGAAGCAATTGTCCGAAGTGCCAAGCATGTCGGATACTTTCTCGGGTACAATTATCTGTGTTTTGTTCGTTTGTTTGTTTCTTTTTTTGTTTTTTACCTTTTCGTCTCAGTTATTGCTGACATTGTTTTTTTTTTTTTTGACTCATGGAATAGCAGTACTAGACGAGTAGTCATTTAAGAAAAAATGCCTAAAGGAGCGCCAATACCTAAGGGCACCTTTGAGAAGAAAACTTCTTCTCGGCATATTGTACTCAAATTTTATTTCTGTTTATTATCAAAAGAAGATGATTTGTTCTCGCTATCAGCATTTGCCACCAACAATGCAAATGTTACGTAATCAGAAAAACAAAATTACAAACAAAACAAGAATTGAAGAAGCATGTTGTCTTGTCATGCCGAGTCTTGCCGGGTGCAAGAAATTGCTTCGCCATGTATTATTAGTAACTCACCTTTGGTTTGAGCTGGGGAAGGCGTTATAGACTTATCTGTGTCGCTAAATGTTCGCCAGCCAGCACCAAATTTCGTGATGTTTGTATAAAATACGTTTGGCAAAACCCAAGGCTAACGGATAGTGTACTTGCTTTCATGGCCTTACTTACGGAATCTGACTGACACGCGCTGGTCCTACCAATTCTTTTCGCAGTTCGTATTCGATTACCGTGCGCGAGTTTAAAAGTCTAGTAAATGCTACAACCCTAAATAAGACTTCTTCTAGCCTGAATATAACTCCGCTCAGCATGAAAGTGGTAAGGTTACATCTGCCGTAGGTAACGGCAACACTTTATCATTAAGCTGATACATAACTTTTCACTCGGGGTGTTACCTAATATATCACAGTCGGTCTAATCAGTGCGAGCGTCCGAGTAAATATGCCTTGCTATTCATTCTTAGCTTTTATCAACTTGAAATTAAACGCCGGGGCAAGTTTATGAAAATGATGTTTCGCGTGATAACCGTTGGAGGCAAAGTACATGTTTGTCTCGAACTGAAGAAGGGAGTGACGTTCGAATCATCAGCTTCATAAATAATTTACCTTCATCAGTGTCAAATACTCGGGGATTGTTTTCCACTTATCCGCAAACGCAGCCCTAGAATTTCCTTTAATAATAATACATTTGCTATTCATTACGCCTCTTTCGTGCTTATGTCCCCCTGCACTCCCTCAAAATTCAATTCTCAATGACGAAAGACAAATATCTGTCTTCCACATGCATTACGAAATGAAAGTGGCTCTCTAGTGCATGTAACATGGGTTGATGGAAAATAATATGTGTTATATCTAGGGTTTTATTTTGTAATTTTTCTTCTAGCTAAGATTGGTGCCGTTTAAATGTCTTACTGTCAACCGTTCTATTATAACAAGCGCTTTGTAATTTTATTGCAATTTTTGATCTGGTTTGTTTATTTTCGTGATAAGAGCTCACGTCGGCTCATATGTACACTCTATCAATAGTTGCCAATCACATGATGATTGTTTTACATTTGGTTGAGTATGGCATGAATTTAAATATAACAAACATTATTTGCTCAGTTTTGTTGTTATAAGCGTGAATTCTTAATCCCTACAAAGGTTTATTTAAAACAGCAAGCAGGCATGAAAGGAAGATACCATGCCTGAACGAAGCCTCGATAACTGAGGTACCTTCAGTTTGAGAAGAAAACTAACTTATTTTATCGTTACAGTTTTTGCGTATTTTGTCATTTTATAACTTTCAAAATAGATGATTTGTTCTCCCTATCAGCATTTGCCAGTAAAAGTACAAATGTCAAGTAATCAGAAATTGGAGGAAAAAAAAAAGGAATTGAAGAAGCAAATTGTCGGCGTGTCATGCTGAGTTTCTGTGGAGCAAGAAATTGCGTCGCTGTTAAAAGTATTTGTGCAAATTCGTAGACTTAAGTAGTAGTTATTGGATAATTTTCTTAGAAATTGGGCCAAAACCGTCTATCTTCAAGATCTAACTCAAACTTGAGAACTTCTCAAATTTATACCCTCTCGCAAGCTATGAATATTGAAATTTAATTTCTCGAGATCTAGCAGCCCTCTCCGTTGTAATTGTCACTTGTAACTTTCAATGCTTTTCTTTTCAAATGTTTACTTCACTTAAGAAGCAAGGCTGCTATGCTACCGTTAAACAAGCGGGATTCTTCTATCGAGGGTCTCCCATCTAAATTTAAGAATAGGCTGCTGGAGTGCTTTGGTTACACGACTGCACATGGTTATGGAAGAGTAGCCGCTGCAACTGAATCACAAATAAGACGATGGTTCTGGTTGCTGGCCTGCGCTGCAGCATTTGGAATATTCAGCTATCAGCTCCATGATTTAACAGTTCAATTCCTGTCACGACCACTGAAGACAAGGACTCGAATCCAACATGAGCAGGTGAGATCCAAACATTGCGTTATCACTGACAACTTATGCTAAAAGGAACTTAAAGGGGCTAAGTTAAGGCATTTCATGTAATTCTGTCTATTTTTATCAGTTATTGACCCTAAACAAAAGTCACTGGCACTTTTTACAACCATATATAACAAACAACGTGATGTTGGAGTAATACAAAGAACACTTTCGTACAAACTGAGATAAACTTGGCAAAGAAAAAAGTCGCTCGAAGTTTTTTTTAAGTTTACCTGAATTCAATGCAGTTGAATCCAGTCTTGCCCTCTTCTCCCCTTTTGGGGTCTTCTATTTGTCTTGAGGTTTTCATCAGTTTAAAACTGGTATAAATATGATACTTCAGCTAATTCTATAACCATCTGATCACTGCTTAAATTGCCTAAAACTGCCCAACCTAGCCCTTTTAGTGTTCACTGGCGCATTTCCGTAAAATGAATAACAAAATGCGTTTTCTTGATCTAGAGACTGCCGTTTCCCCAAGTTACCATCTGCAATCTAAATAAGATCCGCCAGTCCAGAGTCCCGGAAAAAATTAAAGAAGATTTCCCTCAGGTCATCAGTGGTGTTATAGGGGGTAAGATAGTTTGTCTATTTTGAAACTGAACGAATGTAGTAATTATTTACCTGAAGTGGATAGTACCTCTCTTTTGAGCGACTCACAAACCGACATTTTACACAACAATAAAAAGAATTAAGTTCCATTTATAGATAAGAAGATATTTCCACGAACTTTGTTCAAAATTTGGGACATTCCTGATCACATCATTAAGATGAAAATCTGCATCTGGTTTCGATTGCCATTTTTACTTTCCATGGAGTAAGCTAAGTAACATGTAACTCTGAAGAAGACTGCTGAGTCCGCTACGACCAACAATTCTCTTTCTTAAAAATATGTTTAATCACACCTCACGAACCACTGAACGTCAATTCAAACCATTTTGTGTGTGTTTTGTTGTTGTTGTTGTTGTTTTTTACAGCAACATCATATTTACTTCCCAGAACAAATACCATTGCAGTTAGAGTATATTGAAGTTGAGGATAAGTTGCTTAAGGTAACCTGTTGCAATCGTGAACTATGCTGTTACTAAAGGTGAATGGCAAGAACTGCTTCACAAGTCTCGCTAGGATGTCTCGAACAGTGAAAGATGTAATTTTTTTATTGGGTTTTCTGCTTGTTTTGTTTGTTTGTTTGTTTGTTTGTTTCTCTCTGCATGTAAATCAAGCTGGGGCAAACAACAGTTGGACCAGTGCCAACGGCCTTTTTCCTGCGACGCAAATGGTAGAGATGGTTCATGAACAGCTGTCTGAGTACCCTGTCGATGTTTTACAGGCTGCAGGACATCAGTTAGACAATTTGGTTTTATCTTGCACTTACGATACTGATGAATGCCTGTGAGTATGAGAATGGTTAAACTTACAGGTTATACATAGTCCAGTGTGTTTAGAGCCTTGATTGTAACAAAATCAGATTTTAGCTCCGAACGTGAATTGTGAACCTTAAAAAACATATTTTCAATGATAGAAACAACCAATGTTGGTCCACTGCTTTACAATTTGCAACTGCCAGTTGCTGTTATCAACGACTTCCCTGGTGAAGGGTGTAGCATGTGAGGCGAAGAAAAATATGGTATCTGAATAATTGAACAAATGCAATTTTGCAAGAATGGCCTTTTTTTCGCCGGGGATCTACAGACAGGAGAGAGTTATCGCGAAACTAAATGTGATTTAACGTAACAATAAAAAGCTTTACGTTTCCTGTGCTAGTACTGTTTTGGAGAATCTTCATTGCTTACATTTTTCCTCATTAACATACGACTTCGCGCAGAGAAGGCATCACGCTAGACACGAATTGACCACAAGCATTTAAAAAGCTTGTGAAAGTTAGAAATTAGCGAAATGGTTAGTTCTTTGGGTGCAACAATCGAGGAGAAATTGGCCTTCAAAAACTGCAAAATTTCTGGGTGGCAAAAGCGCTAATGAACTCATACATTCTTTGTAAAATTTTGAGTTTTTAAACCCGTGTCGCGCAAAAAGTATTCAACAAAACGAGCTCAAAATTCCTTAGGACAGTTAATCGTGCTGTACTCTTTTAATATTCAAAATGAATGTTTTAGTGGCTCTATCAGAAACTGTGTCGATTATGCTAAGGAGACAAATATTGTAAACAAAGATCTAGATTCTCCTATAACAGCAGGTTACATGTAGTTAATTATAAGCTATCTGTACTAATTCCCTAGCTAACAAGCTAATCGAGCCGGGTAACGTTTTTAGCCTTTTCAAACCAGTGTTCATAATTTCGTCTGGGACGCTCTTGATTGACGGCGAGGTCTGTAGGCACATCGTTGACTATGAGCCTGTTATTTAAGGTTGTCGCCATGTCATGTGCCAATGTCCTATGCAGAATCTATCTTTAACACGACAGTTGCTCATTACACCTGAGTTACCATACGTTTCAGTGATAGCACACCACAATTTTGGACACAGTACTGGCACCACAAGTATGGAAACTGCTATACGTTTAACCGTGGAAAGGACGATCACAATCGCAAAACCAAAGTGAAGACGTCATCCATTCCTGGTCATGTAGGAGGTAAGAACCGAGATTTTTCTGACAGATGTTTGTCAAACTGAGCCATAGGTATACATGGATATCCAGTCCACACAAAGATTACAAATCACGTACATAAAGCGCAAAAATACAAGAAAATGTGTTTGTCAAATTCGGTAAAATCATGAGTAGTTATGAGTCAGTAAAGCAGCTCAAATTAGCGACGTGCATGGAGTACTATGGCACGCATTTTAAAAGGAACACGATACATCAAGCTAAGGTTTAAGCTGATAATTCGTTTTTGGTAAAACTTAAGCAAGTCTCAGGAGACAATTATCAGTTTAACTTATATTAAGTATATTTCACATTAAATTCTCTACAGGTCTCACCTTAGAGTTAAATATTGAACAAGATGAATATGTAAGTCTGTTATCTCAAGAAGCGGGTATTCGAGTGTTCGTGTCAACGCAAAATGAGATGCCCTTCCCTTACGAATTGGGAATCAGCGCAGCTCCCGGTTACTCTACATCCATTCAACTTCGAAAGGTACGTGTACTCATGAATTCTTAATTGCGAAGCTTCTTAATTACGAAGTCTACTTCATCTTTGACTGTTTGTTTGTTCTTGCCTTTTCTTCTCTCTTTAATTTCTCCCTTTTTTTAACCAGCAGACAGAGAGGCACACAGAAACAACTTACAGGAGGAAGACTGACCGGTCACTAGACAGTCAATCAGTCAACCAGACAAACAAACAGACAGACATCACCCGACTCCGATCCCGTTTTGGGTTTTGAGTTTTATTTAGTTTTTGTCCTTTTGTTTTGTTCTATTTTTTAAGAGGAGGGGGAAGACGATCTACTGAGGTCTCTGGATCAATTAAGATGTCCACGCTTTTAATTAAAATGAAGATTAGCCAATGAAAGGGCAAGAAATTTGACAGTTATGCTAAATATTCTGCAGGTAATAATTGGTAGGTTGGATCCTTTTGCGAACGGGAGTTGCGAAACAAAAGACAACCTCGGGGACGACAACATATTCGGTGGCTTCAACATTTCCTACAGCGTCATGGTAAGATATCAAAAAGGTAAATAATCTAGAAATAACGAAAAAGAAATGTAATTTTTTTTTTTTTCACATTTTTAGTCTTTTTAGTCTGAAGCCGTGTCGAAGTCTATGCTAGGTTCTCTGCGGTTTGCTTGAAATATCCAGTTTTCAAGATGGACCATTTGGGGAAAGTTTCGCAGTTTCATTCGCCATGGAAATTGGAATAAATGCAAATGCATTTGAGGTGGAATTTGTTAGTGACCCGGGCAATGGCAATTCATTCTTTCTTATATTTTTATTATTATTATTATTATTATTATTATTATTATTATTATTTTCTGTTCTCGAGATACATCTCAATTACCAGTCAGAAATAAAAGCTTATGAAACTAAATCGATTACCTAATTCAAATGCTCTAACATTCTGATTGCAGCTATTCCAGTTGCTACGTGCGAGAAGTAAGCTTCACGCACGATTTCTGCGTGTTACTTCTTCCGATAAGCAAGGTAGAATGTGATTGCTTTAATAAGAGTTGACGTCCTGAAATCGATCTTTCACTCGCAGGCGGGTTCGTGGACCTTATTTTCATCGGAAACAAGCGACAGCCGAAAATACGTCGGCGTTCGCAGACTATATTCCCACCGATGTGTGAGGAGTTTTATGCGATTATTTTTTTTATCTTTTCATGTCATATAATCTATGTTATAATTTTGCTTCCAGGCCTGCAAGTTTTCATGCTTAGCAAGGCTCATGAATCACCGCTGTGGCTGTGTTATATACACAATGAAGTATGGCGACATGACGAATGCATGCAATGGCACAGACACGCTGACAGGTATGCTTTACGTTGACGCAGCCGCTGAATGTTCAATTTTGCTCAATTTTAAGTCATAACCGTAGCATTTTGCAACGGTGGGACGGGGTAGATACAGCTTCCCCTCGAGAGTTTTCTTCCAGTTCTTTCGCCACTTCATTTGATATTTGCCATTGGAACCTTATTTTTACAGGTCATTCAAGCCAATTTTGTCTTTTTCCACAAAAATCTTTGTTTTCTTGTTTTTTTAGTTTTCTTTAGCAACATTGCTGAACTTGCACCTCTTTAAACTTTTTCACCGTCTAATATCATTTTTGGATAATTTCCCAGTATTTTTTCCGTTTTGTTTTATCGATCTCTTTTCCCTTTTGGATCGGGGGAAGGGAATATAACTAAAAAAAATTATCAGTATAATTTTTATCATTTTTACTTTGGGAGGCGTTATTCAGCAAAATAACTTTAATCGTAGTCCATAAGGTCTGAAAAACGATATACCAAACCGCTGTTCATCCTCAGCTAAAAACATAAAATAAAAGTCCTTTGGTGGGAACGCCATTACAGAGAATTTATGGGCACTATCAGATAATTGCAAATTTTTCGGCTATAAAAAATTCAATCCAAGAACACAATACACAACTTTAAAGTTACTGATGCAGAGATGATGTCTGCTAAAATTTCTGATTTTATTGAATTACATAGCATGCATGGGAACGCCATTACAGAGAATGTGTAAAATCCCTTTTCGTAAATATATGCCTTCTCCAGTGAGAAACTTTGCCCGACTTCAATTGCTTTTCCTGCTAATATAACATACATTGGACAGTACAGTCTTTCCTACCCGCTGAATGCTGATTGATCAATTCCGATTTCCGGCGCACAGCCATATGCAAGATGGGCTTTTCACAATGTTAAAAAATGGCTTATTTCTTTCAGTTGATTGTATTGATGCTGCATTTGATGAATTCTACGCCGGAGCATGTGAAAAGCAATGTCGAGAAAAATGCAGGTGAAGAGAAGCTCACCATTTTCCGTAATGATAAATATTTATGATTCTCAAACTCATTCATGATTCATGAAGTTTAAACAAAGGAAATCATGACCGTGACAGCGTTTGGACTACCTAATCGTAATTTCCATTCGCCATTTCCACATCCCCATAATACACGTTGTTTGCACCCCAAAATTCTGCATAACATTTGTTTCCCATTTCTCTTGGGTACTACAGTCGTCCCAAGAGAAACTGAAGACAATGCTTAGGCAAAATTTTTTTTTTTTTTTTGGTGGGGGCGTGGGGGGGGGTGGGGGGTTAAACAAGGTATATTATGGGGAATGTGGAAGTGGCGAATGGATTTTTTTCCATTTTTTTAATCCGCTTTCCTCTTAGTTTTAGTTTCCGTTGAGAAAATGGAAATCGATGATCGTCAAAAATACTGTGCTTCGCGTCGTATTTTCAACTCTATTCTCGGTGTTTGGAGATGTGGTCGAACAGGGCCTTTCGCGTTTGATGTATTACATAAAAAATTAACTAATCTATTAATTTATTTATTTACATGATGCTGTTTACACATTTTTTCGACATTTACATTTAACATCTTTTTTATTATTATTATGTGGTTAATTACAATTTAATAAAATAGAAATCGCGACGAAATAATCTCTAAAATCAAAACATGCCTATTTAATTAAACGAGACATTTTTACTTTCGCAGTCATATAAGTTCCACAAGAGCCGCTGACCAAAATGCATGCCAACATCCTTTCATGCAGCAGTAGTAATTATAACCGCAACATAAATTCGTTTAAATTTCGTTAGTCACTAAAATCACATTTTCTTTCTAAGGGAGAATACTTTCAAGATGACAATTTCTGTCGCAAGTTGGCCTTCTCGACATTATAGGGTAATGTATACATGTACTTTGGATAACGTATACAATACCGACGAAGCTTGATGAAAACTTACTGGACATCCTTTTTGTAAAGCGAATGCAAGTGGAACAAGGATTTGTATAGATATATGACATTAACACAATTACACACTTAATTGTAATCAGTCTTTTGGGATAATTATTATATGACGGTGTCTTGCAAAGACTAGGAACTACCAAATTTCCGAACATGCTTGGCTAAAATCGCAGTCATTGGTCATTGGTCATTGGTCAATTGTATAATAACAGTGTCATGGAACAAACCTCAGTATAACTCAATAAGGCTGCAATACAAAAAGGTCCAGTACAATGGTTTCTGGTTTATGATAATCGAGCAAACTCTAATGAGGGTCCAGATGGAAATGCTGGAACCTCTGTTATCAGTTGAATTTCTGGCATCATTATATATTTATTGCATCATAATACACCATTTTATTGCGAGTCATACTTTTTTAATATACGTAGGTCAATAGCTCCACAGGGAGTGGCACTGGTTTGCATAATTGAAAGGTAGAACAAAGATGACCAACGGTTTGGTATAAATGACCACAAATGTGAAGATCTTATTAGAAAGAAAACTATGTTAAAATACAAGAACTGAACGCTGGAGTGGAAATTCCGCTACAATGTCGAATTAAATACTCACAGGGTCATGGTTATAAAGGGAACGGTTACATACTACAGATAGCAGCTTTTTTGCCTGGAACTTGAACACATCCTATTCTCTGATTGGTCAGTGAACGATTGTAACAGGGCAACAGGAAATGCAATATAATGTATTCTGATTTCAGCTTGTCAATACGTTTGTTTGTTTGTTGTTTGCTGGTATTTTCCTTAATGCTGAACACAAATGTAAAAGAAACAATAATACAATAAAAATATGGCATGTGACATTTTTATTTCCTTTCCATAACTTACAGGGTACATTCGAGGACGAACTAAATGAGCAAAAACTTGGGAATCATTCCGATGATCTGAGGTTGGTAAAATTAAAGTGGCTCACGAGTGACTTGCAATTTGAAGACAACCAGAAGGTTTCACAGTAGTTAGAAAGTTAACGCGGCTAGCCAAACTACGCGCCACAAAGGAAAAAAAATGGAAAAATTTGGCAGCTAACGAAAACAGTGGGTAAATTTGCCTGTAAACCCTGGACTTAAGCACTATGCAGTTGCTTTGCGGTTCCTAAGTTTTTTACCTTGCTGTGAACATTAATCAGTTCTTATTTTGGTTGTTTTGACTTCTCTAGTGAAAACTTTTTGAAGTTGAAGGTGTATTACGGAGAACTCAATTTTGAAGTGATAGAGGAAGAACTTGCTTACACGGTAGGGAAAATTAATTTCAATTGTCAATACCACCTATAACCTTAATTAAAAGTTAAGGAGGCAAATTCATTCACTACTTTTGAAGATTTTATATCATTTTAGAATTTCTTAATTATAAGGCAAATCAAACTTTCAGAGGCGAATCAAATGGGTGATAACTTTGAGCTTCGACAGGTTGAATTTACATGACTTAAAATTAATAATCCTTGCGTAGAAAACCATCGCGAAACAGGGATAGAGTTATTTTATGAACCTCTCATACTCATCTATTTTTTCTCTTCTAGGAGTGAAATGATCTGGGCTTGACATAGAAGTCCAAACTAGGCGTGATTTTGCGGCAATGGCTTATGGAAAATTTCAACCCAATTTCTCATACTTTGCTCAAGAACTATGCTTGTTAGAAAAGAACTTTTCCTTTTTGTAAAAGGCAATTGGACGGCCCCCTCCAACTAAACGTGATTTTCAGTAGTTGTCTTTCATAAATTTGACTGTTTTTTTTAACCAACAGTTTGCAAGATTTTTGTCAGATATTGGAGGAATCATGGGCATGTGGATTGGCATTTCAGCGTTGACGTGTGTGGAAGTTCTAGAGCTGGTGGCTTCGCTGTGTTACACAATTTTAAAAAGAATTAAACAACCACGAGCTAATGTTATTGAAGTACAAGCAAATGACAGTCCTGCTTAGAATTGCCGAAAGTACAATGATTCCAAATCAGGCTTTTTCAATCGCCCGGACAAGAGATGAAGTTTTTGGTAGCTACTATAATTAGAAGCGTATACGGCAGCGTGTTAAATAGTTTATTAAGACTTTTTTTTTCGCGAACAACCAAAACACTTGATTTGTAACTTCGAATTCAAAGGACGGTTACCGAGCTTGATTAATGTGGAGATAAAGATATAATGAAACAAATCTTCTTAAAGAAGCTTAGTCACAGCATTTTGAGTTATTCTGGCCACGTACAAAATTATCTAAAAAATAAACAAAATGCCAGAGATAACAATAAGCCATAAAGGAACAAGGATGGTTTAGGATGGAGAAGATTAACAAGGATTACAAACGACGAACTTGAAAAGTTTAGGCTAAACTTTCCAAGATACACCAACAGTAACATAGCTCCTTTGAGTCTGCTCATTTTTAGTATTTTCAGAAATGGTTTTCAACTATATGGAAAAAAGTAAACTTAAATGGAAGTAAAATAACTTGTTTTCAAAATCAGTTAATGGCACAAACATTTCTAGAACAAGTAACGTTTATTCCTTCGGAATTCATCCTAAACAACGCTGCTTCAACTTGTTTCAACGACGAGCGCGTAATGTCATTCGGCTTTGCCGTAACAAATGTTAGGGTACATGTTTTATATGTTCTCATTTTTTTTTACCGTATATTGTTCAGAACAGTTTCTTCAATTCGAATGATTATATTTGATTATAATTTACCTCTTCCGAGGCCTATTGATAAATGTGCACAAGGTCTATAATATCTTGATTTTTGCATAAATAGATTCCTGTGGGCACAACTGCACTCTGTAACGGAAAGTTCTATGCTTGACTAAATCCCGATCAAAAAGTCTGATTTTCTTGTACAATGTTGGAGCAAAATAAAATAGAAGTCATTGACCACTGATGTGTTTAATGCCTATGTTGACCTTAAACACTATTCAGACAGTGTTTTGCTCAGCCGGGGGCGAGGGATGTGGAGCTCGCTTTGTAATTCTTAGAGCATTAAAGTTGTGACAGTAACACTAGGAAGATAGCAAGTCAAAACATATATTTCGTTTGAGGTCAATAAAATGAAACGATGTCGTCATAAGACGAAGTTATGACGCCATCATTTCCGAATTGGTTCCGCCATCTTGCATTTTATGAGTTTTGTAAAACGTTAGAATAGCCCAAAACCAATAACTCGAAAATAGCCAGAACTGACAAAAAAAGCTAAAAATAGCTGAAAAATAAAAGTTACTACAAAAAATTACAAACGAAATATTCAAATTTCTACTGATAAGCTTTCAAAATATGGTTGTCGTGGAAACGTAAAGATCCTTGACTAATGAAATGCTACACCAAATTGTTCCTAGATTTGAGCTAGATTTTGTTGCTAAATTTTGAGCGCAAAGTTGTAATGCTTTACAAGGTTGTAATGCTTTATGCTAATGCTTTACAAAGTTGTAATGCTTTATGAGGGCCCGTGTCTCAAATACTTTCTTTACATTTCGGTTTTTGAGACATTTACGAATCATATATCGACGATATTGGAAATTGTTTTAATGGCCACTTCTGGGAGACATCCCCGAACAAGTCATGGTTATGCCATTCTTTTCTTCTCAGTTTTCCATACATTGGTATATTAGAGAATTTATAGCATAATAACGAAAAACAGGGATGATAACACTAGTACAGCAGTAAAGGACGTCAATCAGAAAACCAGAAAACGCCTTTTTCTTTTCGGGGGCTTCTTTGTAACTTTTCAGTGAAATCGTCAAATTGTAAGTAGCAAAATGAGAGCTTTCTAGCTCACTGCTGTGATGTAGGTGAAAACGCCATACAAGCAAGGAATTATTCCCGCTTGACGTCCGCGGTTCAAAAACGTCGGTATCGTGCTGAAAACGGGCTGACCAAAACAAATCGCATTTTAGCACAGTATGGCATCTCTAGTGTTTAGACATATCTAACACAGTCAAAATAGAAATTCAATGCTAGCACATGGCATATGCATTATTGATTTTCTTTACCTCGCTGCATATAGCATACTATGGTAATGGCATTTGGCTTTCTTATGTCCTCAGTACCACGGTAAGAGCTTTGTTTTTTATCTCCTTAACTGTTGAACCAAAAGAAAGTAAGATATTTATTTGGTTGGTTGTTTTTTCGCTTTATACAGAAATTAGACAGGAAAGAACTCAGATAGTGGGATATCTATATATAGCCTATGTGATCATTGTAAAACCATTCTCTCTGGTTGCCGTCAACTCTTTACATAAATGCTGCAAGAGAGGGAGATATAAATCGCTATCCTTGTGGTTTGCTTCCTTTGTGTTCATAAAATATCTTCCATATTTTACATGACTCTCGTGAGAACTAATTAAACTTCAGGTCAAAGCATCAAAACAAAGTTGTCGGGAGTATATCAATGAATAACTCAGAAAAATCAATTACCAAAACTCCAAGCATTATCAACGATTGAACTTACGCATAACATAACAATTTTTATTGGGACTTTGATTCATTAAAGGGATAAGAAAACGTAAAGCGCCCCGTATTCATTATTGATACAAACAAACGGGCTGAGAACAAAAGACTGAAATACTCATTTTACTGTCATAAAACTGATTGAATGGCACTAATTTGCGTACGCGTAAGTTGTATGTGTCACGAATCAGCGTAGTCAGAGTTTCACCTTCATCTTTACCTATCTCTTCCGTGACTGGATATCGCAGTGTCTCAATTTTTTACAGAATCACTCACAAATTTAAAAGACTGTTCCTGCATTTAATAGTCGCTTAATTGTTAAAAATGCATTGAAAAGTTTCATTAAAGAAACATAAGTACACTTCCTTTACATCGTAATACTACTTAGGATTGCGCCCAAAAGTGGGGCCATTTTCTGTATCCATCACTGAGGAGGATTTGCTGTTTAATAGCTTACAGGAAATCCAGATAAACCTTTTTTCAAGTGTAAAGAAATGTTCCTGAGTAGAATGGTCGCCTGCCATAGCCTCGATCAAAATGCTTATAATAAATGCCACACTGTGCGTAATCAGAGTCATCTAGTCAATTTAAGAATGCCATAACGGTTACACCGGCCATCCAGTTAATTCTTGCTCTTGGAAACAAAAGGGATTTATCAAAAATAATGTTAGGTACAGGAGTCGGTTTTACTAAATTATTTCTGAAAGCCCATTATACGCTGTGCGTGGGGCAAATTATTGCATAAGAATCGATAAGGGTGAAAATACAAGGGTTGTATGGGAACTCGACTAATACTCAGAAAAAGTAGATGTTGTATTCAAAAGTTGCGGTTGACACATTCATAGTTTTTCAAGGGTTTTCTTTTTTTTTGTTAATTCTCCGTTTTCCTTAGACATCATTTAAGTGATGCCAATCTTCTACATGAAAGTGTTTTCAGCTCAATGAATCAAAGAACTGAATTCTGAACTTGCTGGTTATGATTACTTGAGGAAAGGGTGAACAAAAACAATGTGTATATTGTGTTTGTGATTTATGGAGCGCAGTATGAAGTTTTGACGTCTACTCATTGCAAAAACAGTTATATTGGAGATTGAGGGCTGATCTATACTGTATGAATTATTGATTTCCTTCAACCCAACATCGTCTATGTTATACATTTTCCTGAAACCGCTTTCGTCGATGCAAAGGTGAGAGTCTTTTAAGTTTTTTCTGCTGTATAACTTAGCACGGCAAGTTAAGGAATACTATATGTAATTAATCAGAAACAATTTATTGCCAGTTTTAGCAATTTTTAGCCAAGAAATTCAAAACGAGAATTTCAATTTATTTTATAGAATTTGTGATCTTCAATTTAAAAAACTATATTTGTTCATGAAGCACTGGAAAACATGATAGCTGTATATGCAACGAAATGTATAAAATTACAGTCTGAGATATACGGCACTTAAACGCGTAAAACGAAAACAGACTTGTCGTCTTAACGATTTATGATCGTGTTGGGAACGTGTTGTTGATTTATAAATCTGTATCATTAATTATCTCTCTTTTTTTCCCCTTATTTTCGTTTTTGTCTTCGTTCTCGTATATGTGTGATAAACGTTCTCTGAATATTCTTTTTTAAAATGTTTGTTTGTAGTGATAATAACAAGCATGTACTAGTGTTGTCATTTTTAACGGGGATTTGCAAGTCTGTTAAGTGCATTGATGGTGCAAGGTTTCGTCTAAATATTCATTATGGCCACGATTTCTGGATTACTTATGGTTAATAGAGCAATCTATTTCTAGTGTGACCGCACCATCGTTACGTTTTGGGGACTTTTGTGTCGTTTTTCAGAATTTACCGAGGGGGAGAGGGAGCGACGGATTTTAAGGGATACGTACGCTGAAAAAATTGTTTGATAGAAATGCGACACTGAGACATTGATACATAAAATAACTTACAAAGAGCAGAACTGTTGACTAATGCTTGCCCTAAAGGGTTCTAAGATCTCGAGGAGAGCTCAAACGTTTCCGAAATTCGCGCATTTCTAGCCTTGGTTCCATTCTCTACCAAACTTAATCAACCCACACACAATGTGTTTACTGGACTAAATCAAGGAGACTGTAAAAGCTATATTAAAAATGATCACTCTAATTTCTAGCTTAAAATCCAGTTACAGCTTTATAGTGGGAACTGCAGTTATAGAGAGAACTATGGTCATCTAATGTTTTCATTGTGAATATAATCTTTTTACTACTTGACACCTGCACAAACATATACAAGATCGAGAGAGAAAGGTCATTCTTTTACTCGTATTTTTATGTGTTAGTGTGGATGAAGATGTGAAGCTTAAATTGGAAGATTAACTGCGATGATCATTCTTCACTTTCATCTACAACCGCAGTTCATATATGAATTATTTCATATAAACTTCACATCATTTCACTCCTCACGGGAAGATATGAACTCAATTAATTGACCTCGCTCTCAATGTGTGGCTTCATAGCTCAGTTGGTAGAGCATCGCACCGGTATCGCGGAGGTCACGGGTTCGAATCCCGTTGAAGCCCTGATTTTTTTTTTCAGGCTTCTTCTTTCCAATTGCTTAAATTGGAAGATTAACTGCGATGATCATTCTTCACTTTCATCTACAACCGCAGTTCATATATGAATTATTTCATATAAACTTCACATCATTTCACTCCTCACGGGAAGATATGAACTCAATTAATTGACCTCGCTCCCAATGTGTGGCTTCATAGCTCAGTTGGTAGAGCATCGCACCGGTATCGCGGAGGTCACGGGTTCGAATCCCGTTGAAGCCCTGATTTTTTTTTTCAGGCTTCTTCTTTCCAATTGCTTAAATTGGAAGATTAACTGCGATGATCATTCTTCACTTTCAGTGTGGATGAAGTTGATAATCCAAGAGGTGATCAGGCGTTAAAATAACTTTTATTACTTTACACTGAAGTCTGTGTTCTGTGACCTGCATATTTCGTTATATTTCGTTACATATCGAAAGTGGTCACAAAGCAACAAAAAGTTTCCGTTTGGATCAAATCTCAAATAAGATTCATATATGGGCTAATTGCTATATAACTCTTTTTTTTACCTCATACCATGTATGTTTTAATCACCGAATAGTCCGATTAACGGGGACCCGATTGCCATGGGAACAAGGACTCAGATATATGGTACCTGTTTGGCCTCCATGCTGAGTCTATTGACATTCAGTCTGGCTCCTGTAATTACTTAGGTTTAGCTTCGACTCATATGACATTTTCAACTTACATTCTTTGTGAAGAACCCACTCCAGCAGTGCCGTAGGTTTATCCATAATCTCAGTCAAATATAAACTTATAGCGGCGCTTGGACAGCGCGCGATTCTGACCGCGTAACCTCAAGAGAAAAAATGGCTGCATTAAATCAAGAAAGGTTTACTCTGGCCACTGATGATACAATAGAAGAACTGCGAAATGGTGCAACAAATATCAACACCAGCAAAAGTACGTCGTTTTGGTTAAGTGTGTGGAAGACGTAGTGCGAAGGAGTGAGCATAGCTTTGGATATCGAGGAACACGGACTGGCTGAACTGAACAGATTACTCGAGAAATTCTACGCCGAAGTGAAGAACAAAAACGGCCAAGATTATGAGCCGGACAGCCTTGGAGTCATGATTGCTGCCCTCGACAGACATTTGAAAGAAAAACAGTATCCATTGTCGATCGCAAAAGACCGGAAATTCCACTCGTCGAAACAGGTCTTGAAGGGAAAAGCAAAATTACTACGACAGACCGGTCGAGGTAAGCGCCCAAACAAAGCAAGAAATTTGACGAAAGAAGAAGAAGTGCTATGGAAGGAGAGGAAGTTCGGAAGTACAACCCAAAAGGCATTAGTGAAAACAATGTGGTGGATACTTACCCAACATTTTGGCCTCCGCGGCCGGCAAGAACATCACGAAATGAAAGTGGATGACTTCCAGCTTTGCAAAGACGACAATGGCGTGGAGTTCGTGCAGTTCACTGAAGGGCATACCAAAACCCGACAAGGAGGCTTGCACACAAAGCTCCGCGATTTTCAGCCACGAATGTTTGCCATTGGTGAAGAAAGATGCCCAGTAGCTCTTTTTTAGCAGTTTGCGAGTCGCCGACCTCAAACCTGAAGACGACTGATCCATTTTACCTTTCCATCAAGACAAACAGAAAGCTAGATGACAACGTGTGGTTTAAAGTAAAACCAGTGGGAGAAAACAAAATAAATAATATGATGAAGAGCATTGTGGCAGATACTATTCTTGAAAGCAGCGACAAAAAGTTCACCAACCACAGCGTTCGCAAAACAGTTGTGAGGAAATTGAAGAAAGCGAACATCAAGCGGTCGGGAATTGTAAACGTCACCGGACACAAGAACATTCAGTCCTTAGACGACTACGACGAGGCAAATGAAGACGAACAGCGACAGCTTTCGTATGCCATTTTAGGGAGAAATAACTTCAATCTACAACCGACCGTATACAGAGAATTTCCTGGCGGCCAACAAGAGCCACTTGCCTCTTCAGCTCAATTTCTTCAACCGCCGAGAGCGCGAATGCCATTGCAAGCGATTTCGATGCCCAATTCATCAGTGTTTGGATTACACCAAAGTTCCACATCGCTCAATCCGACAATGATGAGAGCTCAAGAGCAAAATCTGTTGAACACTTTCAACTACTACCATGTTTCATTCAACTTCAAAAGCTACAAGTCTTCAAGACAAGCCATTCCAAGTGTAAAGCGCATTAAGCGTCGTCGCGTCCATATAATCGAGAGCGATTCAGGTTCCGATTAAACGATGAGTTTTGAAATACTTTTTGCCTTATTTTGGCTTGAGATTCCTTACAAGTTTGTTGTAAATCTTATTGAAAACGTTCGTCGGCGATTCCATGTGTAAATATTTAAACGAACCGCTTTGAGTTCGTAGCATTATCAGCTGATCTTCATCAGCCAATCAGTAAATAAACTGTCAAATCCGCGTCAAATGCTCGCTTCCTGTCTGCAATAAGATCTCTTTACTTGTGAGTTTTTCAAAAAGCTGAAATTGCACTCGCCGAAGCGGCTTGTGCAATTTCAGCTTTTTGAAAAACTCACTCGTGCAAATTAATTCCAAATTGAACTCAAAACCGTATGATTACCTATACTTAATTACATAACTGAGTCCTCGTTACTACAGTGTCTTTTAACGACAATTTGGTTTCCTTTTAGACTTACTTGTGTGTATAAATTTTGAAGTAATTTGGTTAATGCGATTTGTAATATTTGGCCAAGTGACCAACGCACGAGAATTGGTTTCATTTATTTGAGAACAATGCTACACTTTCTTTAGCTATACAATTACCTTCTGTCGAAATGCAAGTTTATCATCGTGTCCTTGACTTGTTCAGTATATTCACCGTTTGCCCGATGAACGGTTCCCCTGCCAAGTTGTGTCAGGATTTGGTTAACCAATAACGCTTAGCGAATGGAGCGCGCGCAACTTGAAGCGTAGTAATCTCGTTGCCGAAGTAACGATGCCCAACATACGATAAATACGAAAACTTTACCGTGAAAAAGTTTGGGCTTTCCTCTAAGGGCTTTTGTTTTCTCCGTGTGGGTTAAGCACTTTGCAACCTGATTATGAGGAACTTTAATTCCAGTTAATTCAGGTAATTGAACTACGACCGCGTCACAAGCAAGCGTTAACGTTGACTTTTCCGAATTGTTAATCTTTATAAGCCGTTGCACGCTCCACGAGCTGTTAATAAGAGAACCTTTCCCTGCATGGAACTTGATCATAGTTTAAGATCCTTTCAGAACTGATTTTTTTTTTAAAGAAAGAGCTAGCCAAGAGCCGTTTAGCTAAGTCTACGAAACATTAATTAAGGGTCCTTTGTTCTCAGTAGTTAATTAGTTTTGTAGGGAAACATTCTAATATTTCCAGAAAATCGGACCCGTAATCGCTGTGGTTGGCGCCAATCTCTAGTTGCAACCGAAAGGCTTCCATATATCTCTTTGAGAGCCACTTATGGAGTTGTTCTAGAGTTACGTTTCAGCAACCAGTCTCCGAGTCGTTAATCCATCTAAGGGTATCGCCACCATTCGACTAGACACGCAAATCCCAGGCCAAACGAATCAGACAGCGCGTTACGTACAACATGAGGTTCGATTCTAATAGCGTAGCTTATCGGTAAGCGATATATTCTAAAACAAGACCAACTCAGACACAGGCAGAATACGAATTCAAGCGCAATCTTTGGTGTTTGACATCCTCGAACTTCATCCTTTAAACTAGAAGAGTTCAGTACTACAGTCCCTAAATTTGTTCGGCAACATTTTCCTTCGCTTGACGGAGGGTTCGCCTGTAAGTACAAATAATCTCTCGCGCGATTTTAAACTTGCCAATGTTGCGATACCACTTATGGCATCTAACATTGTTCAATTTTAACATCATTAATTTCGTTTTAACATGTAGATGTAGAAGTAGATGAATGCGAGTTTTCTTATATTTACCATTAACTCCTTCGTTTCTACCGAGTCCAACTTTTAAAGCTACATCTTTTTTTCCCTTTAGATGTGATTTAGATGAAAGAAATCACCGCTTATTTTCTGGAATCAGAAATGCCAACATTTTCACAGTCGAGACCAGCTAGACAAGGTCTGCTGTTCAACTTAAAAGAGAAAGTTCTGAGATGCTTCGGTTTTACAACTGCACATGGATATGGACGAGTGGCAGACTCCGAATCACGACCCCAAACATGGTTCTGGTGTTTAGTCTGCGCTGCGGCATTTGGAATATTTTCACAACAACTTTATGTAATCACGCAGCAATACTTGTCCAAGCCTCTGAAAACTAGGACCAGTATTGGCCATAATGAGGTACAGTGAGGAAAAATTGAGAAATATGTAAATACGTTTTGTTGCTAGGAGTGTCCCCGATCGGAAAGTTGCCCATGACTTTCCGACCACGACACCAATCGAAAGGGCAGGAGGAGGGGGGGATGGAAAGAGACAATTACACAATGACAGTAGGAAGGAAGGAAGAAATGAAGGGAGGGAGTGGAGAAGGAAGGAAGGAAGGAAGAAAGAAAGGAAGGAAGCGAGGAACTGACGGAGGGAGAGAGGGAAGGGGCGGACGGACTGACGAAGGAATGAATAAAAAACGAACAGAAAACAAAGGCTTACACATCAATGAACAGTAATGGAGATTTCCTTAATTTTTTGATTGTTTATTTGAGATATGTTCTATGTATTTGCAGAAAATTGCTTTTCCCCAAATCACCATTTGTAATCTAAACATTATTCGCCGATCGAAGATTCCAAGCAGCATCTTAACTCAGTTTCCTGGAATACTAGGCGGACGTAAGTATACATAGTATTAGTTGTGTTTTATTTTTTTGTAAATTGGATTTTTTTTTTTCGGTCTACGGAACACGAATGCGCACTCGTTGCTTTCGGAAAAGAAACTATTCTTGATTGCTTAAAATTTAAAAAAATAACGCTATTTGCGTTTTGGACAGAATTTAACTGTACCCCTTTACAGAGTTCATCCGGCTTGTAAGACAATAAGTGTTTGCCGCCTCTGTTTTTATGTAACATGTGCCACTTTTTTTCTAAATTTATTTAAAGGAGCTCAGTCAGGGTATTTTGAGTTATTTTGACTAGGTAAAAAATTGGTTTTAAATTCTAAATAATACCTGAAAATAGTAGTTTTTTAAGATAGGGAAAAAACAAAGAGATAATAACAAAATCATAAAGGAATCGAGCAAGGATGGTTCAGGATGGACAAGATTAACACGGATTACAAACGAAGAACTTGAAAAATTTAGTGTAAACTTCTCAAGAGGCGCAAATCGTGGCGTCGTTCCTTAAAGGTAACGGTAAATTGTTCAGACCAAATGCGGGGCCAGACTTTGTAAATAAAGGTCGTGACATTTATTGTATGCCAATATGCGATTTTCATGTTATTCAACGATAATAGGATCTAATAGAACAGCGTCATCAAAACCACGAAGAACTCAAAGTGGGAATCAAGCTGTGCCAAGTTTTGAGGACCTTCCAGAGAAAGAGCAATTGATTCAAAATGTTCTTGAAATGCTTGCTGAAATCCCAGTAGAAAACCTCGAGAGTTATGGGCATCAAATAGACGACATGATATTAAGCTGTCTCTACAACGACTTAGAGTGTCTGTAAGTAAAATTCACAGCATTTCTCGCAAATAAAAGGGTAAATTTTTGTTGTTTCGAAACGGCGTTTTATGGCTGGAACTAGCCATCTGTAAACTAATTTACATAGCCTTCTTCCTCGGGATAGACCATCAATTATTTACAGTGAAACCCCGCCTTACGACCACACCATTAATACGACCACCTCGTTATTACGGCCATTTTATAAGGGCCGGAAAAAAGCTCAGTCAGTCAGCCATAAATCAAAAGGGAAAAAACGAGGATCCGTACGGACCGAGAGAATGAGGTAAGTAAGATATTTATGATATCTCTGTTGTGTTTCTGATGGGTTCGGGAACGATTTCTATTCACGCGGAACGTCTTCAAATTTTTGACACGCGTCGAAAACAAAACAAGTCAATTTGAAATCGTTCTTAAGTCCTTAGCACGTTTTAATACACAAAATAAAGTCAAAGAAAGTTCTAAACTTTTATTTGCTATAAAAGGTAAAAACACTTGGCGATAAATCACAAAACATTTGGCAACAAAAACAGCTTTAAATTTTAGCGCCGCACTTGGCTCTTATTAACCGATCTTGAGGTCTGTATGGGAGAATCTTGACCAAGGTCGTGAGTACAGACCGAACGCAGTGAGGTCTTTTCACACGACCGAGGTCAAGATTCTCACATACAGACCGACTAAGCTTGTTTAATGAGATGTTCATTTTATGGCAAACAAGAAAAATGTAATTCGTTTAATGTAACTTGTTTGTACTAGCTGACATTTTGCTTGCAAACGATGATGAGCTGAACTTAAATCTGCAAAAATTTGCTCGTCCTCTTTCCTTGGTTTTTTCTCATCAGGCTTTTTGGCACCTCTATAAATAAATAGTTTTTTGAAGAAAATAATCAATATTTTTGTATTTTAGTTTGCAACTTTTTCACCACAAAATGTAACCGGTCTAGATGCCGGTCTAGATGGGAAACAGGGGTCAAAATCGATTTCGGCCAATCAAATTCGTGAATTCAGTAGTTCCCAGTCCTTGTAAAATACAGCCATATAATAAAGTAGAAGATGGCCCGCTAAATTGACCAGAGTAACTGACGGAGTAACTGAGATATAAAAATTGCTCATATTCCATAAGATAAAGGCAAGATTGCCAATCGCGCGAATCTTTGCACATGTAAAGGGGCGCGAATTCGGAGGAAGACGCTAAGTGAAAGAGTTGCTCTAAGCTTACGTGCTTTAGCATATTGTCGCATGACCTTTTATTGCAGGGAAGGTGACATGCGAAAATACTGGACCCGCTTTTGGCATAGACGTTATGGTAATTGCTACACTTTTAACAAAGGAATGGATTCAAGTGGAACTCATGTCAATGTCATGAACACTTCTCAGCCTGGTTTTGGTAACTTTTTGTCTTAAATTGAAAGAATTATTTCAGGGTGTTCTTTAAAGTTCAAACTATCGTTGATGGAATTTGTCTTGAGAGAGGACTTGAACATAAATTTTCAGGCAATCGTAACGAATTTTTCCAGTTTTTCGTGGACGACAATGCGAACTTCTAAATTTAAACTATATTTTTTTTAATAATAGTCGCAGTGTATAGTACAGTTGAAGCTCTATTAAACTTCACTGAAGAAACAAGTAATGCACGGAGAGCTCCCTTATAAGTTGATATAAGCATGACTCTGAATGCGGTTTTCGGGTATTTTAGCTTTCAACGGGATGCCTTAATGTTAATATTTGAAGCGTTATTTCAGTTTTCCTCTCTGAATCTTCTAAGCGATGTGTGAATCCTAAGTTGAACTCTAATCTCGTTAAATCAAATTTCTAATCCGATCGAGGTTATCGGATTTAGTTTAATTGACATTGGGTATGGGTTCAGAGAAATGATAAAAATTTCGCCGAATATATTATTACGACATAGGACTACAATCGAACCTCTCTACAACGGTCACCTTGGGTTTAACGGAAAGTGACCGCTGTAGAGAGGTGGCCATTATGGGGAGGTAAGGGTGTAATATGACACTTGCCATTTTTCCGGGGGTGCAACAACAACAAATGCTTATTGTAGCATATAAGTATGTTACATAATCAAAATATATTTAGAAAAAAAAAAACAGAAACCACACAGAAACAGAAACAGAGACCGAAGACGCGCGGTACCGATCAAGTTTCGTGACCTTCTACAGTAAAAAATGGAGTTTTGTATACAGCGTTCGTTAGTCATTGATTAACTGGCCGTTGTTGCCGATCGAGAGGTTATTTTGGTAGTTGGGACGCGTTTTAGTGGCCGTTGACGCTGTCGAAAAGTGGCTGTTGTAGAGCGGTTAAAATAAGAGTAAATGGGCGGACCTTCCATCGGGACAAAAAACAAAAGTGACCGTTATATGATCGAGAGATTTAGAAAGGTGGCCGTTCGTAGAGGTTCGACTGTAAGCAATTTACACGTAACTGATGTGAGGTCTGGAATAGGGTAACTTTCTTCCACATTTGGGCTAAGAATTAAGTGAAAGCAAAAACATCCATTCTATAATCTCATAGAAGATAAGGTTTGATAAGGTTCTGTAACACTGTACTACCAAATTTTTTTCATGCCGTCTCCATGCACCGAGGAACAAAGAGTTATTCTGAAGATCGGCTTATGCGGGATTCCGCAATTAAAGCGCTCTTGCTTCAATGCACAGGGTTTATTTATTTTATTTATTTATTTTATTTCATTTTTTCATTTATTCCCAGGTCTGACCTTAGAAATCAATATTGAACAGCACGAGTATGTGAGTCATCTTTCCCAAGAAGCTGGTATTCGGGTTTTCGTTGGAGTCCAGAAAGAAATGCCATTTCCCTATGAACAAGGAATCAGCGTCTCTCCTGGTTTTTCTACAGCCCTGCAGCTTCGTAAGGTAACACTGCCGGTGTACACTATTTCACTCTTTCGTATGTATTCATTTAAACTAGACTCATAGTTTTGAGTCAGAAACGAGCCAGCAGTAGACCAGCAGTCCCATTTCTTTTCAAAATGCTTGTGCAAAGAAGAGGTGCAGGTTATGAAAAAAAAATGGAGTAAATCACTGCTTGCAAAATGCAAATTAGCAGTTCCTTTCGCTCTGCAATCTGCCAGAGACCAGTAATACAATGATGCAAAGAATTCAGTATTTTTGAAATAAGCATTACATGTTACAAAAATAGTATTCCAAATCTGAAAATAGTCAATATATTTTTAAAATAACACCCTGATATTCTGGCATCTTGATGGAGTAGGTCGTAATTGGAAGACTTGATCCATTTGGAAACAACAGCTGCGAAGCCAGAACTGATCTCTTCCATGAAAGCATGTTTGGACGATACAATGTGACCTACACTACCATGGTAAGTCTACAATATTTCGTTTTCTTCTTTTGGTAAAACCGCCCTAGTACTGCATTTTAAGACATTTTCCAATACCACGCCGTATACCAAGAACGTTTTCGAATTAGATGCTATCAAGATGCTATATATTCATCACGTAGAGAGGAATTAGACATGATTCTGGAACATATATAGCTTTAATGTTTATAAAGACTGGGACTGCTGCGGTCGCTATACTTCGGAAAGATTGCCTTCCGGTACTCCTGTTTTCATTAATTTAACATCGGTTTCCCTCAATGAAATCTTTTTTTTTTCCTTCTAACAACCACAAACGGCGTATTTTATTTTTAAAGTCGGTTAGGAGCTTTCAACAAAGCTAATGGTCACAGTGCCTAATGTACTCTAAGTTAAATTAGTGTCCATGCTTTTAAATTCAATCTTGTCAAACCAGCATGGAAGAACAGGCGATTTGTCCCATTTTACACTGCTTTTTGTATCATTTTTCTGTACTAACTTGTTAACATAACTTCGTTTGTAACATTCAGGCTTGCAAGATGTCTTGCTTGGCCTCAATGATGAATTCCAGTTGTGGCTGTGTTATTCAATCGTTGAAGTACGACAACAAGCCCTTGTGTACAAATGCGGTCAGCAGTTCTCTAGGTAAAAGGG
The DNA here is from genome assembly GCF_964199315.1 of Orbicella franksi. Classification (NCBI taxonomy): domain Eukaryota; kingdom Metazoa; phylum Cnidaria; class Anthozoa; order Scleractinia; family Merulinidae; genus Orbicella; species Orbicella franksi. The sequence continues at coordinate 39,000,758 of NC_138145.1, read as the reverse complement.
TGTTTTTTTGCTGTATCTTTGAGATAGGAATTTCATGGCAGACCGCACTTTGATTGACTGGTTATCAAATCGTAAAATCCATCAGGTATTATCGCACGGTCGCGATTGGTCTAAGCGTGTCGCGTGTCTGAACATGCCTCAGCTAAAACAAGGGAATATCCCAATAATATTTCCCCATTTCCAAATCCCGTCTGTTGCAAAAAAATATTTGAAGGATAATAAGCACAATAACCCCCCTTTAACTATAAAAATATGTTCGGATATTTGTTATTATTAAATTCTCAACCTCGGATAATGCAATTATAGCTTTCTGATTGGTTCACTAGATCTCGGTTACCAGCCATTATACCTGCGTTTGACCTTATACGGAAATGAATGCGGCAAATGTCGTTCAGCATAAAATTTTTGCCAGGAAGCCAAGTTTCGTCGACAGAAAAAAAAAATTGGATGAAAAAAGCATATTTGGTGAGCTATCCACGGAAGAAATACAAGAAATCATGGACAAGGCTGTCCCAGAAACAGCAAAAAAAGCCACAAAGTTCGGGATGAGATTATTTAACGGTACGTACCCGTTAATTTTCAATTAAAAGTTGCAAAATTTCAAATACGACCGTCGAGATTTTACGCATTCATGAAGGTTACGTAACAACAACAACAATATTTACCTTAATGTTACAGAGTGGCTTGCTAGTCCTGGTGGCACCACATTTTCAAAATCAATACAAGAAATGTCAAAAGAAGAGCTGAACGTTTGTTTGAAGTGCTTTTACACGTCAGCGAGGAAGAAAGATGGCACATATTATAAGAGTTCATCCACGAAATCCATAAGAGCCGCCATTGATCGTTTTCTTCGCTCGCCGCCACACAACAAACCGTTTTCCATAATCTCTGACCCCGCTTTCACTGAGGCAAATAAAGTTTTGGACGCTTTCGTGAAAGACCTAAGGAAAACGGGTAAAATAGCTGGCGTCGTTCACAAAAACGCAATCTCGAAAGAGCAGGTGAAGAAACTATTTGAGAGCGGCGAACTCGGCCCAGCCGACAGTTTGAATCCTGCCCAGTTACAGAGGACGGCTTGGTTCTACCTCGGCCTCTTTTTTGGAAGACGGGGACGTGAAAACCAGCGACAGTTGACACCCGCAATGCTTTCTCTACGAAAAACTCCACAAGGGGTTGAATACTACGAACTGAACAGAAGTCAGCCTGGTTACTTGCCGGCTACAAAAAATCACCAGGGAGGCCTCGCAGATGCTGAGGATGAATCGGATGCGAAGATATTTTCCGTCCCAGCATCTGAAAGATGTCCAGTGGAAACGCTCAAGAACTACTTGGGTCATCTCAATCCAACGTCAGATGCTCTGTTTCAGAGACCAAGAGATGGTCAAAGCAAGAAGTTCAATCCCGCAGCCGACAAAATCTGGTTTTGCAGCGCACCTCTGGGTATAACTGCGCTCGACAACGTGATGAAAGAGATGTCAAAGCGAGCAGGTATAGAACCACATCTCACAAACCACTGCCTGAGAGCTACATCTGTCACAGTGCTTTCCGACCATAATTGCGAGACGAGGCACATCAAGTCCATAACGGGACACAAGTCTGACCAGGCAGTTGAGTCCTACAACGAGCGGCCTTCGATGGAACAACAACAGAAGATGTCACTCGCTCTCAGTGATTTCATTGGAAATGCGTCTTCTGGTAGTGCCACTTCAGTGCAGGGGAAGGAAAACGAAATACAGCAGCAGAGCAGACCAATGCCAGACGAATTTCCCCATCAAGAGTCCGGGAGAGCAGTTCTTGTCGAAAATAATTTTTCCACCAGTTCAACCTCCGTTTCACGGCATGGCGATCAGAGAAGCTTTCCCCAGTATTTTTACAACTGTAGTGTAAATGTCCACAATTATTACTCTTCCCGATGAGTTTGAACTTTGAACACTTGAGGACACTGCAGTAAGGTTTTTACCAGTACAAAACAGACCGTGAAGTTTGGATTACTGTAAATTGAGTTCAACGGTAATTTGCTTCGCTTTTGATTTTTCATTCAACTGTTCGCACGGCGGTGCACTCATCGTGTGATCATGAGATCATGTAGTTTTGGCGCCCGGAAGTCACCTCACTTTCCGGTCGTTTCTTAAACTTAAATAAAAATTTAGCAAAACCGAAGGTTGAGAATTTAATAAAACAATTATTCCATTCGTGCTTGTTGGATATGAGATTGGTTATAGCCAACTCGGCCCTACGGGCCTCGTTGGCTATTTACCATCTCATATCCAACGCGCGCTCATGGAATAATTGTTAATTGGACATTATCTGTTCCTCGAAGATCGCAAGTTGTTTGAGGAAAAATTCTAGCTTACCTCTAGGAACAGATAATGTCAAAATACGCCAGCTGAATTGTCATTTGAGACGAACATTATGTTGTCAGATATTAACACTCTCACTAAAAGGGGCTTTTAAAGCCTTGTTAATCGCGACATATCTCGTTAATATGATTGATTGGTAACTGGACCTCGTGTCGTACAATATAAAGAATACTCTTGCTCGTAATTCAAATCACTGGCCCATTCACTCTCTCAAATACTTCGCTCATGCGTTGCTAATAAGCCTCAACTGGCTTACAAGCATTATGGTAGATACCTATAAATTTTAATACTTTGAACCTTCTCTTCCATTTTGTGGTTGTGCAAATGTTTTTAAAGTAGCCATTTAACTTTCCAAGGCAGTGGCCTTTTTAGTAACAGCGTTCCGCATGTACAGCGGTGGCAGTCACTCATGATGACTACCACCCTGAGACGACTGATAAAATGTAAAATGATTCCACGGACTATATTTCTTTTTCTTTTTTCCCCCTTTCTTTCTACAGTTAAATGTGTAAACTCTGTTTTTGAGGAATTTGACAACGGAGGCTGCAATAAAGATTGTAAAGAACGTTGCAGGTAACAAAATGTAACATTCCTTTTTAATGCTGTTGTTTGACCAAGTGGAGTGTACCTCAGCAGAGCACTTATTCTTAAGGGCACAATTGTTTCTCGGCACACCAGATGCATAAATGGGGGCTGGCCAGTTCTTATGACAACAAAATGTTGCACCAGCATTTAATGTAGTAAGGGAAACAGCTCAGCTTTGCAGAGCTCAAGAGATTCATATTCAATGGTTGTGTTTTTGTCCACCATTTCCATTTGAAGGGAAGAAGTGTTTAAGGCAGCAGCATCCCTGGCAAAGTGGCCATCCAGTCAATACAAGGTATGAAATATGTCAACAGTAAAAAGATAATTAGAGCATGTCTCGCTAAGAAGTAATGGGATAATTAATAAATTGTTTCCTTGTCAAGTGATTGACGAGGAAACGAGTGGTTTATGATACATGATGCATAATGACTCAAGACAACATTGCAACCCTGAACAAGCCTCGACCTGTTATGCAGGGTTTTTCAATGACTTGACAAACAACAAATTAGTCTGATTTATCTAAATTTATAACTATTCATTTACAGAGCACGCTTAATGCCGAGATAGAAGCTGAAGTTCATGGCAATCACTCTAAAGAAATAAGGTGACAATGACCAAACTACAAGTATATTTTTCCTGCTTTTGACAAGGCCCCTTTTCCTTTCCCAGCAAATTGATCTTCGGCAAAGGTTGGGTCACCGGGAATTGTTTGAGGAAATCTTTTCTCAACTTGTGGACTACTTGAGAAGTAGCATCTAATCCAGGAGGTTCAAAAACCACTCCTTATCACTTCGTGTTAAATATGAAACACCTCAATTAGGCGCCAAAAAGTCGACTGGTGAGCCAATTGAAACAGTGCGCGGTCAGAAAACGTTGTATTAAAGATTATATTGGTATGGTCCTTATGTATCGCCTCCTTCCTTTTATATGCATTTTAAGTGAAAATTAGTGAAAATCAGTGAAAATTACGCATTTCCGCCCTTCCTTCCTTTTTTTTTTTTTTTTTTTTTTTTTTTTTTCATTTCTTGCTTGCTTGCTTCCATTTTTTTTGTTCATTTCAGATATTTATCTGACGTTTGAATGTCTTTCCTGTTTAAGCGATCATTTTCTGAAGTTAAAGATCTACTATGGAGAACTAAACTTTGAAGTGATTGAAGAAGAAGAAGCTTACACGGTGAGTAGCTGTATCATAAACAAAATACCTGCCAATTCATTCACAAGAAGTAGTAATCAATGAAATCCTTTTAGTCACCTCGTGCTAAATAAACCAGCCGATGAAGCACCAAACCAGATGACCCAGCTTTCCTACAATGATTAATAAATGATTGATTTAAATGGAGATACTGTTACCTTTAGTCCTTTCCAATTCAATAAAAGGAGCTACGTTACGGTTTACGCCGCTTGGAACGTCTACCTAAATTTTTCAAGTTCGTCGTTTGTAATCCGTGTCAATCTTCTCCATCCTTTACCATCCTTGTTCTTTTATGGTTTGTTTGTATCTCTTTGTTGTTTTTGTATCTTATATCCCATTCACACCAGCATGTTGAACATGTCAAAAAGAGGTTTAACTAAACAAGGTTAAAACTTACTGAGTTGCTAATACCATACACACCTCACAACTTAACAGGGTAAAAAACCCGTTTGAATAAAACATGTTATCAAAGTTCAATTGACAAATTGGAAAATAAAACCTAAACCTGATTTAGTTAAACTAGTTCAGCTGGTGTGAATGGGGTATTAGTAAACTTTTCTTTTCACGTTTCCTTCAATTTTAAGTTAATTTTGTACGTGCCCGAAATAAACCAAAATATCGTGACAGAGCTCCTTTAAACTGCTCAGTGCATTAAGCTTATCTTACTTGCACTGAAGCCAGAGTATTGAAAACATCTTATATTCGATGTTTTATCATTTCACAGATGCCAAGTTTTCTGTCTGATATCGGTGGACTAATGGGAATGTGGATTGGAGTATCAGTGCTAACAGTTGTGGAGTTATTGGAGCTAATTGCAACTCTGCTCATTACAATGTTCAAAACGTGCTCCAAGAAAAAAGATCGAGTGGTAGATATAAAGCCGAGTGAAAACTACGCACAAAGCCACTAAAATATGCACTCGCACGCAAATGGGGCGAATTGCAATTTCACAATAACTGCAGAAATTCTCGCGCTCATTGGCTAATTTTCATTGTCAATAAGTGGACAGACATATGAGTTCAAAATTTATGCGATGTTGTTATTGTAAAAAAAATTGACGTCAGTTTTTCATGGGTCTGTCCTGTTACTGACAATGAATTTCGTCATAACAAAATCAAAATAGGCGGCAGATCCACAGCTACTTTGACAATGTTATGACGAAATTCATGATCAATAATAGGACAGACTCGTGAAAAACTGACGTCAATTTGTTAAATCGATTTCAAATTTCAAGTAAATCTAATACCGCTAATTCTATGCGAACAAACTCGGTGCTTGGTCATATAAGGCCCTTTCCACATTACACCGGAGGAGTTTGAAAACGAAGGTTTCACTCTGAAAACGCATCAAATGCTTTCCCTCCACACTACACCAGAGAAATTTACTGAAAAACGCATCATTCAATGGTCATTTTGGATCTACGTTACGATTTAAGGAAAACTCAATCAGGGAGATCACATGATTATCGTGAAGTCATGGTTTTCGTTTTCGGAAAGCTTTGTTTTCTTGAAGGATTAGCGTAGACGGTATGCCTAACCGTAGAAATAAAGTCTCCGTTCCCCGGCGTAGTGTGGACGCTGCTAAGTACGCATTTGGCGGCCACAGGCCGATGACACATCACTCTTCGCTCAAGACGTTGGATGAACATGTATAAACAATGGGTGTTACTGACATGTTCGTTAAAACAGTGATTCAGAAAAGCACTTTTTCCCTTTGTCGTTGGGGCTAACTTCAAGCTAATTTTTCAGTTATAAATTAACTTATTTCAAGCAGTAAATTTAAATTATAGAATTAAATTATATCGCCAGACGGAGATTTTTGCATATGTTTTAAATGCAAATGAGTGTAGAGAAAGTCATCATAGTTGCCGTTCCTTTATGTTTTTAAATGGATACTGAGATTTTGTAACAGATGCCAATCTGCACTGAAAATGATGTGAATAAAAATAAGTTCCTCTGTGAAAGTGTGATCTTTGTCCATGTGCTGGGTAATGACATTCCACTGGTAAAGGAATGTCAACGTCGTTCAACGTCAAACAGAACGCCAACTAAGGACAGTTGACAATGTCCAGGAACTTTCAACAGATCGGAATGCAGCACCGCTTGTTACAAATGGCTTTGTTGCCGTAACATTGCCAGTAAAGAAGTTTTTACACTAAACGTTTCGCTCAAAGTGTGCCTCAATTTTGGCGCATTATTGACAGGCGGTCAAGTTGCATGACAGGTGTTTACACCTGAAAAACTAGTTCCAGTGTCTTTTCACACCAGTATGACTACGTGATTTTGCGCCTCGTTCACATGTAGGACCTCTTTCTCTTCGTACGCGTCCTGCGTGCAACATGACTCATGTGACGCTATTGGCCTAGTGGCCAAAGCAAAGGATGCACGACAATAATGACCATGCAACGCCCTGCACAAGATGCTGATTAAATTTACCCTTAACTGATTACATTTGTGTTTGCTGCGCGCAGAAATAGCAAAAGAATGCTGTTACAGTATTTTTCATCTTAAAGATTGATGCTAACCGATGTATTAGTGAAAGAAACCAAGCGGTCAGAAACCAAGGGCAAACACAGTCTAGAAGAAGTACATTTTTAAGCTTCATGCAAGGGGAATGTTTATCCAGCTCATCAAATATTTGTCCCGTTATCTTCCAAAAGAATTGTTAGCATGACAAAAACTGCATTTAAAGAAACCACTTACCATTTCTAAACACCGAAGGTTTCCTTTTTGTGGAGAAATAAAGCCGTCAAAAAAATAACCATCCTTTCCACTGCAATGACAACTCTTGAGTTTGTTAGCAAATTCAAGATCTCACATTCCTCTCGATTAGTTTGCCCCTTGGGGTAACAAGTCGCATTGCATTTATCAAGGCTTGTAATAGAAAAGAGTCGTACTAGCCGTGAGGAATATGACAAAAGAAGCCTGGGAAGCCCTTTTTTGAAGCAAATAAATGGGTGCGATAATGAAAACGGAAATTTGCCTGTTAATTCATCGTGTGAAGATTCATAATTAGCATAAGTGCAATCGGTTTGTAGGTTTAAGTTCATCGTATGCCATCGTGGCAATAAGAGATTATTTCCAGCCCACTACGAATCTCCGTCGGCGAAAGGCAGGTTTACAAATTTCTTGCAATATGAACTAAGACACTATCTTGCGTTTTCGCCTACCGTTCACAATTACACGATAGAAAGCGCTCATCGTTTTCATAGAATACACGACTGGCAGTTATTCTAAAAGAGGCAATGAAGAGATTTGGGAAGATCAGGTTATTTTATGTCAATCTATCCTATAATCATCTTTTATTGTTATCAGTGTGCGTGTTACTTTTATAACGTCATGATATGTGCTGGCTCTCCCAGTTTGGGGTCTGATATTCTTTAGCGAGCCTCAAACGGCTACTTTTATTTCATATACTTTTTCTCCATTTTAATTTTGCTGTTGGTATATTTGAGTACATGTTTCATTTTCTATTGTTATCAACATTTTTCATAGCTTACAGTACCAGCGTTTCTCAGTTGTTTTATATGGACGGGAGAAGACATAAGATTTCGATCCATTTTCAGAGTGAAAGCGCGTACATAAGTATGGGCGGGTCCCCAAATCAATTGCGCAAGTCACATCATGGCAATAGATATCAGCTGAACTTCTGTACTCTTAAAGATCACGTGTATTTAACATATCACCACGCTCATGCATGTTGAGTTTTGGGCCCCGCCCAGATTACACAGAGAAATTTGAAAACGCAGCTTTTTTATTTCCACGGTTTGGCCTACCGTCCACACTAACCCATCATGAGAAACGGAGCTTTTCCAAAACGCGCTTCAAACCGGAGGGATTGAAAACGCTGGTTTTTTGTTTTCGTGTGGACGGAAAACATTTTGAAAACGGAGCTTTTCGAGAAAACGATGGCATCACGATAATCACGTGATTTCCCTGACTGAGTTTTCCTCAAACACAAATCTAACATGACCGGTGATTTTTGCAATTACAAATTTCTCCGGCGTAGTGTGGACGGAAAACATTTGATGGGTTTTCAGAGTGAAACCTCTGTTTTTAAATTTCTCCGGCGTAGTGTGAACGGAAAACATTTGATACGTTTTCAGAGTGAAACCTTTGTTTTTAAATTTCTCCGGTGTAGTGTGGACAGGTTCCTAAATACATAGTAAAAGTTACTTTTGACTAATTACTGTTGTGTGCGTGATATTTATATGTCATGAAAACACATTTCTGTTGAAACTTTTCAAATCCCAAGCTAACTAAATCAGTTTAAATACATTTTTCATCTGACAGCTACTGATAAGAACAAGTCTTCAACTGCACTAATTAAAAAGGAGTGCAAATATCTTGTGATCTTCGTATGAATAGTTTTTGTATAGCAGAAAACGAACACCGACTACCACATTTTCCCACAGGCCTTATTTCTAAGGTAAACCCTATCATGTTAGTTTTTGACAACGGGCAGCTAGAGAAAACCACTACGGTAACGGCACCGGCAACGTCCCTAAATGAAGTGTTTAATGAACAATAAAATGGCTGTGCACGTTATAATTGTGGGTACATATCTTTGCTGTCTTCTGTAAAACTACAACGTGAAATGACCAAAATCTGCGTTGTCCGGATAACGTGAAGCACGACGGCTAAAATTTATATTGCAAATTTTACTGTGTTCCATACTCAGTTTGGAGAGTTTTGACAAACAGAAACAAACTAAATGACTTTCGAGTATCGCGAAATTGGTTGGGAAAATATAAAATCATTTTTTTAATCGACGTTTTCTCAGCGTGGCCCTCTTAGTTACTTAAACTCCTTAATGTACCCGGTTCTTGCGCGTTGCGGGGGAATTTTCGTGGAGGATGAACGTGCATGTCCACTTGTACAAACTCCGCGCGTCCGATCCGAGAATTCTGAAACGGAGAATGATTAAAAAATAACTTGATAGGGATTACTTTGACACTGAATAAGGTCTCCAGGGGGATTAATTGTGTTACCCAACAACTCATTAACATTAAAATAATGACATTTATGGTAATAAGTCGATCTGAGGACTCAAACATACTCTTATGTTATAAAATGCACATGAGGCACATGTGGTGTAGACAAATCGAAATATCTACAAGTAACCGGAAACAAAGTAACAGTGTAATAAATGCGCACACGCACACGCGACTAAAATACTATTAATAAACTATGTTGATTTAAATAAACAAGGCTTGAGCTTCCATCTGGGTAAGACTTTTCGTATTTCCAGGAACTTACCCTCGAATCAACCGATCGCAAGTGATCGGTTGATTCGAGAGAGAGAATCCCGGACTCGAAACTCGATAATATGTACACTGTACAATCAATACCAGAAAACGTTGAGAAAGGTATTAGAGTGCTTAAATACTGTCAATGTTTTAAAGACAGCCATACGTATTGGGGATTAACCTCTTCAAAAAGCATACCTACGCACGCGGGCTTCATAATTTCTTTTTGAGAACAAAACACTGATGAAGGGGTTATTCCCGAAATTTCTGTCTACAACATTTACAGTATATAAGCACTCTTGCTTATTTCTATCAACTTTGTGTGTCATTTATTTTGAGTGCTATGCATGCAGGAAATATCTATTTTGTGACACTGTACAATCAGCACAAACAGAGACTTAATCAGTACAGTGGTAGTGTTGTGAAGACCACATCGGGTCATAAACACGTGTGAAGTTGCTGGTGTAAGAGACTTGACCTCCTTTCTACTTCATTGGTTTAACCTTGCTTTGTTGCTTAGCAAAGCTCTTCATTGCGTGATGGAACAAGATGCAGAGTAATTCCAGGATTTCTGCGCATGTCAGAACAGATACACCAACCCACATCCCCATGTTGCCTCCGATATCTGAGATGAAATTTACCAACTAAAAAGAAGTAAATGTACTTTAGCAAAAGTTTGAGTTGATGTCGAGAATTGGAATTCACAAAAGGAGTTAAATGTTAATGTATGCTACGTGTAGTTGGCCTTTCGTAGGAAAAACGAGATGTCTTACACAATAAACATTAACAGTAAACGAGACAAGTAAAAGTTCGTTGAAAGTGGAGAATAAAAACTAGAAAGTTTACCTTTAATGATCACTCTAAACACAACGCCGGAATAATCACAAATCATTTTTCTTGAAATATTATAAATACAACAGTGTATTGGGATCATGATCTTTTGGTTTCCAAGAGATTTTTTTTTTCAAGTTAATATTTCGAAGCAGGCGATATCAAGTAGTAACAAAATTCTGTTCTATGGATTTCGCATAGAACTTAACTCTTTTTTTATGATGACTGTTGAAGAAAAATGTAAGATTGTCAGTTAATCACTAGATTGATCACTTTGTACTTTTGGAGCTTGTGGTGACGAAGTCTGCTTTATAACACCTGTGCAGAAAGGCACGTTTTATCTACTTTAAGCTACCCAGTTGATCCTGATTGAGACGTCCCGTTTTAAGTGTGCATTTGAAGTATGAAAAACGGTCCCAATATTTACCCCATATCCTATGTTCTCCTCGATCACTTCGTAATTCAGTTCTTCGAAGAAAACATTCAATTGAAGCAAATATGAGCTGAAATAAAAAGCAATTGTACGCTAAAATGGTAAAAAATTTCTCCGTTTTTGTCTAAACCTTAGCTTCTAATTCCAATAATTATAATTTCTTGTCATACTTTAAGAATGGCTGACTGTTAGGATCGAGAAACGCCGGTCAACGTCCCATTTGACAAATCGCTCATATTTTGCCCAAAGATACCCTTAGGTGACCTAATTCTAAAAATCATATTTAGAGGTTCCAGCGAATTTTTATTTTTTCAGAAATTCGCGAAAATTTGAAAGCGCGGTCAAAGTGCGGTTTTTCGTGTAATAAAATGACCGAAATAAGGTGCGAGGACGAAGCGCTGCTTAAGTCTTAAAATAAACTCAATTGACTTCAAACTTCACACAAATGTGGAACAACCACTCTTATTTATTCCTCGCTTTAAACTAATCTCAGATATGTTGATATAGTGGTTTTCCGAACCATTTTAAAAACAGCTATTAAGTGTGTGAAAAATAACGGCCAAATATAGGTCATGTTTAACAGCATGAAAATGCATCTGGTACCTCACTTTCCGATTATTTTACATTACAGCCTTAAAATATCATTATTAAAGATATACCATGCCAAGTTTCATGCTCGAACTCGCAGTATTTCCCTTTGTGAAAAACGAAAATCGATGTCAATGTGTTGGGCGCAAATAACACAATAATTATGCACGAACCAGAGACAAATCAATTTCAATGGCGAAAGTAAAAGGCTATCATTAATTAGAATCTCGTCAATTCACTGCTATCAGTAGAAACATAATGTCCACTGCATAAAAACTGTTTTCAGACGTTTTCGAACCATTGCGCGTTAACTTTGTTTAATTTCGTGTCCGCCGTCATGCCTAGTTTGTCATCGCGTGTATTTCCTTAATGTCAACAACACGTGAATGGTTGTCATAACAAACGCAAGAGATTTCCTGGAACCTTAATGTTTTCGATTCACCAAAACGCTTTAAGTTCGTTAAGACACAATAATGGGTCAACTTGGAATGCTTTTTAGCAGCAAGGACGTTAAAGGACTGTAAATTAATCGAGTTGAAATATCTTGAAGCAAATCAAAATCGCGCCCTTATTCTAATTTGGTAAACAGCCGATCTCCGTTCAAGTTCAAGAAGTCGAGAGGTTAATCCGGCAATGTATTACCGGTACAACAACAAAATCAAACCGAGGTCATCAAAAGTGTAAGTTTAAAAGTGTAGTGGCAAGTTCCAAATAAATTTCGCCTACATAAATTGGAAACAAGATGTGAAGCGGTCTGACCCGAAACAAGTAAACAAAATATTAATACGACTAATTTAACCCGAAAATGTTACAGAAAACATACCTAAAAGCCGTCGATTCCCCTCGATACCACTCCGCATTGCCTTAAAGAGCCCAAGCTTTCTGCTGTAAGAATCAGGGGGCCCGTGAATCTGTATTTATTATATCGGCAACCATGCTGCGTGGCTGATATTCGAGACTCAGTAAAACTTGTCACACAACCGTACGAGCAGCCCAGTCACGCTTTCACTGCTCTTGCGCAAATGTTCAACATTTCGCAATTTACATAAACCGACTACAAGTTTAAAGTAGTGACAGTAGATTGAAATGCGCTTTTTAAAGCTGTCCTATCGAGGAACAATTATTTCTTGTTTTTGAATGGCTCTTAGTTGTAGCTACAGTCGGGGAGGGGGGAGAGGGTATTCCCGGAAATTTCGGATATCTGTATGCCGTGGAAGATTAAGTGGTCTCCAGCTCTTAACGCCAGCACTGAAACACTAGATGATTCTCGAAGTATCACAGGAGTCACTAAGCTAAATAATTTTGAGTGTAGCTCCGCTGAGTCAATTAACCGTTGGCGCGCATATTGCATTGACCGTGGACAGGTGGAAAAACAGTTAAACCGGAAAAGCCTGTTGCACATTGTAATTTAGCGTTGTCCAACACGCAGTCGGTCTGGTTGTAATGTTAATCGTATTTCAGAGAATCTCAAGTTTTCTTTCGACACATACTGGGGTGACATACTACTAGATGGGCGTGGCCGCGAGCCACGAGTCAAGTCAGTCAACTCGCCATGCTTAACCGAGAAGAGTGACTGCGACCTTAATATCAGTGCCATTATCAACGGGTGTGACCGAGGAAGCGTCTGCTGAGGTTTCCATAGATTGTAACCATGCACGGTAGGGGTGTATTGATGTCTTCAAGGCCGCTGCATTCGTGTCTGTTATAGGCTGTCTACTTTAGAGAGGCACTTATCGCTGGAGAAATGTACTCAGTCCCTTGAAAGCTATTCCCTTATGGACTTAGCCAAAATGTGCTACAAACCTTGCTTGGAACAGGCGTTGGCGCTTAACTCAAAGCCACAATAGGTCACCAGGAAGCCCTCGTTGTTTTAAAAAAGGTTTGGGTTCTCAGGGCAGTCAGTGACAAGCAGCAATCGTATCTTATGGCAAAATTCCGCGTTGGTCAAACGACAGGCCGAAAGGTTGACGCCGAACTGGTGGCACGGGAATGCGCAGTGCCCGGGATCCTTATAATATTCGTCTTTTTCAGGTGCTAGTTTTTCTCTCACCTAAGTGCGCAATGCGCCAAAGTGATCCTGATGAGATGCATGTTCACGCATCTGAAGAGGAGAGAAATTTTAGTCAGGCAAAGGAAGTTGTAGAAATACTCCAGCTCCAGCATCCTTTGGTACACGACCAGGAAGGCTCCTGTGCCTTGGCGATGGAGGGTGACCTAAAGAACCTGAAACTGTGTATGCTACCGTGCGGGTACGAAGACATGGGACTAGATATACCTCTCCCACTCGTGCGCGGAAAAGCTCCAAACTCGGCGCTTCTGAAGTATTTTACTAATAACTGCACTTGGCGGAAGTATTCTTAGAAACTGCCGGTGTTTGGCTTCTTCGGTATTTAGCAAACACCTTTTACGGGGGTGGGAGGGGGGAGGATCGTTAAATTTTTGTAGAGAAGGGGAGGAAGTAGAGGAGGAAGACACACAGTCCTTCCACTAGTGGCTCACTATCACTCTTCGCGGTTAAGCATGGTAAATTGACTGACTTGACTCGTGGCTCGCGGCCACGCCCATCTAGTAGTATGTCACCCCAGTATGTGTCGAAAGAAAACTTGAGATTCTCTGAAATACGATTAACATTACAACCAGACCGACTGCGTGTTGGACAACGCTAAATTACAATGTGCAACAGGCTTTTCCGGTTTAACTGTTTTTCCACCTGTCCACGGTCAATGCAATATGCGCGCCAACGGTTAATTGACTCAGCGGAGCTACACTCAAAATTATTTAGCTTAGTGACTCCTGTGATACTTCGAGAATCATCTAGTGTTTCAGTGCTGGCGTTAAGAGCTGGAGACCACTTAATCTTCCACGGCATACAGATATCCGAAATTTCCGGGAATACCCTCTCCCCCCTCCCCGACTGTAGCTACAACTAAGAGCCATTCAAAAACAAGAAATAATTGTTCCTCGATAGGACAGCTTTAAAAAGCGCATTTCAATCTACTGTCACTACTTTAAACTTGTAGTCGGTTTATGTAAATTGCGAAATGTTGAACATTTGCGCAAGAGCAGTGAAAGCGTGACTGGGCTGCTCGTACGGTTGTGTGACAAGTTTTACTGAGTCTCGAATATCAGCCACGCAGCATGGTAGCCGATATAATAAATACAGATTCACGGGGCCCCTGATTCTTACAGCAGAAAGCTTGGGCTCTTTAAGGCAATGCGGAGTGGTATCGAGGGGAATCGACGGCTTTTAGGTATGTTTTCTGTAACATTTTCGGGTTAAATTAGTCGTATTAATATTTTGTTTACTTGTTTCGGGTCAGACCGCTTCACATCTTGTTTCCAATTTATGTAGGCGAAATTTATTTGGAACTTGCCACTACACTTTTAAACTTACACTTTTGATGACCTCGGTTTGATTTTGTTGTTGTACCGGTAATACATTGCCGGATTAACCTCTCGACTTCTTGAACTTGAACGGAGATCGGCTGTTTACCAAATTAGAATAAGGGCGCGATTTTGATTTGCTTCAAGATATTTCAACTCGATTAATTTACAGTCCTTTAACGTCCTTGCTGCTAAAAAGCATTCCAAGTTGACCCATTATTGTGTCTTAACGAACTTAAAGCGTTTTGGTGAATCGAAAACATTAAGGTTCCAGGAAATCTCTTGCGTTTGTTATGACAACCATTCACGTGTTGTTGACATTAAGGAAATACACGCGATGACAAACTAGGCATGACGGCGGACACGAAATTAAACAAAGTTAACGCGCAATGGTTCGAAAACGTCTGAAAACAGTTTTTATGCAGTGGACATTATGTTTCTACTGATAGCAGTGAATTGACGAGATTCTAATTAATGATAGCCTTTTACTTTCGCCATTGAAATTGATTTGTCTCTGGTTCGTGCATAATTATTGTGTTATTTGCGCCCAACACATTGACATCGATTTTCGTTTTTCACAAAGGGAAATACTGCGAGTTCGAGCATGAAACTTGGCATGGTATATCTTTAATAATGATATTTTAAGGCTGTAATGTAAAATAATCGGAAAGTGAGGTACCAGATGCATTTTCATGCTGTTAAACATGACCTATATTTGGCCGTTATTTTTCACACACTTAATAGCTGTTTTTAAAATGGTTCGGAAAACCACTATATCAACATATCTGAGATTAGTTTAAAGCGAGGAATAAATAAGAGTGGTTGTTCCACATTTGTGTGAAGTTTGAAGTCAATTGAGTTTATTTTAAGACTTAAGCAGCGCTTCGTCCTCGCACCTTATTTCGGTCATTTTATTACACGAAAAACCGCACTTTGACCGCGCTTTCAAATTTTCGCGAATTTCTGAAAAAATAAAAATTCGCTGGAACCTCTAAATATGATTTTTAGAATTAGGTCACCTAAGGGTATCTTTGGGCAAAATATGAGCGATTTGTCAAATGGGACGTTGACCGGCGTTTCTCGATCCTAACAGTCAGCCATTCTTAAAATTTGAGAGTAAACCTTTCAATACAATTTATAATTTAATAGGCAGTTTAAGAAGCAAACTTCAATGCAACTATATCTCCACCACAAGTACGGTAACCCCAAATGCAACGGACCAAACACCCCACATTGAGTTTACGTTTGGGTATTTTTTCTGTATAGTTTGACTTTCAGGCTCTTTCAGGTTTATTCCAGGGAGTTTCACTTTCTCCAATTAAAGCCCTCTCTAAGGATGACTACTCTTTCTTTTGCTGTGAGATGTTCGCCTTTCCCCAAATGGTTTCTCGTTCAAGACGTTCAGAAGTGGGAAGATTGGTATTTCAATCGACTAGCGCCAATGTCAAGTTAAAATCAAATTCAAAAACAAAACTCCAGTTCCTTGACTGTTTTTTTCCTTTTTGAAAAACTTTGAGCTGTAAATCAGATAAGAATGGGTCCGGTAGGTGTTTCTCTGGCACCATGTGATGACTGGAATCCTACGTACATGCCATGTTAACTTCACCTTAAAAGTGGAAAGAGTCCTTTGCTCATTTTAAAACGGCACTATGTTTTAGAGTGAACTCCGCGTTCCCTCATCTATTGTCAAATATACATTGAAGTAACCCCAACCTGTTTGTTGCTCTAAGACAAAATAAGCTCTTGCAGTAAAAAGATATCCCTGTGCAAGTGTTCAGCTGCCATAACACATACCTTATTTGGTTAGGTGGTATGTTTGCTTTGCGCAGATTTTTCGCGTCTTCTCGAATGATGTTCTGTGTATGAGTTGAAAAATAAGAGTTACCAACTTACTCAAAATACCTTACTTCGCGTACATAAGGGAGAGAGGTTATGCGGTCCATAAATTAGTTGCTCATTGAAAATGCATCTTACAATACGTTGCTTATAAGACTAAGATTTTAAGATTTCGTCTTGAAGTTCGTCTTTTTAGAGCATAAGTAACACTTTTCCTAATGCACTGTGTTTTTTTATGTATTTGCATTATGTATTCAATTTGACACGGTTATCTCAAGCAAACATTCTACCTTATATTAGGAAAAAGAGACCGACCTTAAACACTCAAACAGACTCCATCCCAGCCAAACTGTTCATAGAGTTATGTACATTCTCTTGCTTTTCACGCCTCGTTTTATTTCATTTCTATATATAGCGTTACCAAACTTATAACTATTTGCATTTAATAATGGTGACATATCATCGCCGAAACGTGATGTTTTAATTCGCTACTGTTTCTTTTAAACATTATAGTCAGACATCACATTTTGTCTTTCTTTACCTCGTATGCCAAGGAAGGGAACCTTGCAGTGGAGATGGTCAGTTTGAAAACATCTTCACTGTAAAGCAAATAAACCAGGACAACTTATCACAGTGTTTTGATGTAGACAAATTATCATGTCTCATCGTCGATGCATGCATTTCCTTACTCTCTTCGAATAATTCTTTTTCATTGTTTTTGCCGTTACTATTGTCGGAATTCGAATGTCTAGCAAGGAACCTTGGAGGGAGTCAACTATCACGATTCGAACTTGAGACAGAAAGAGCCTGGACACCAGTATGGTCTACCCGCCGTTCCCGCTCTACCCGCTCTATTGCTTGAGATCGTTCATGATCAGCTGTTGTGCTTGCATAACGTGTGTTGTTTTTTAGCCACTTGTTTTCGAGAATCGTCAATTCATCAAAGGAATCCCTGTTAATCCTCAGTAGTGTTACACAACGAGCCACACTAAATACAATCTCCCTGTGCAGATATGCCTTTTAGCAAGGTTCTCTAATTATGATAAAAATTGTGGCTTCTTGAAGAGTATAAAAATGTAAACGAGTTCAACTTACTTGCAAGGTGAAGGACACTTTCTGGTGCAACCCAGGTTAGACTTTCTATACTTTTTTATTACCCCAGCTAAGCATTTTGCTGAAATAAAATGGAATCCCTTGAGTGAGAACTGAAAGGCAAGAAAGTTTTGAAGAGCAGAACTTTCTTGTACCGTCTTCGAAAAGTACGTAGTGCAAATAAGTGCCCTTTTGAGCAAGATCTCCCATTAAAGTGAAAAAAGGGGTGCTTACCATTTACAAAAACCATCCGGTTGGAAATTTCAGGCATAAACATTAAACAATTAAATTGAACATTGCGGGAGAGGGAATCGCTATAAAGTATATCCACATCAGCCAGAGAGACTTATAAGAGCAGAAAAATAGAATCAACCCAAATCACAGCCCATATTTTCTGAAGCTTCCCAAACGGAATGGCGCGAACCATTTGATTTTCCCACTGGAATTTCCGGTTTTCCCATGTAAATGGTAAGTACCCAAGGTTTCCCTTTAATGCCCCTTTAAATAAGTAAAAGACAGATTTCTTTACCCATTTATATAGCTTAACTTGCGAAATCCCGACCCTTTTTACCTTAAGCCTTAAAAAGGTACCCCTTTTAAGAGGAACCTTTCAATTAGAGGGAGTACCCCGCCAGGGGCGGAAGGGGGGAGGGAGATAACTGATAAAATATACCATACCAACAGTCGTGTTCATTACATCGCATACACGTTCGTTCTTGCTGGTGTCCTTGGGAAACCGGTACTCGCGGCAGTCACATATTTCCATCTGTTTGTCAGAAAGGCAACTTTCCTTACAGGCCTAAATAAGGGGAGAAAATGTATTTATTCCTTTACAAACCAAAAACTACACTTAGTTTTAAATCTTTCTTTAAAACATGCAAGAATGCAGGTCGACAATATACAGCCATAGGATAAGAATAGTCATTTCAGGAAGTGTTTCATTTAATGCAATATCCGATCTTTATAAATAAAATAAATAGAAAATTATTTGTTCGCAAAAGCATGTTTATGTCTCGTCTTTGTTGTCCCTGTGATGTCTGTCATACTATAGTTATGCCATGCAAAAAGTAATACTAATTCCTATAGCGTCTGTTTTTGATCTGATTATAACGACTCACAGTTGTGGAGTAAGTTGCGTTGTACTTCAGTCGATACAGATTGTCTTTTCCAAGACCCTCCTCTCCCATGCAACCTCCATTTTTAAAGGGATCGACCCTTTTAATTTGAATCTACGGGGGAAAAAAAATGCCACCTTGGTTTTCATCACAAGAACGTAAGTACAATAAACTCAAATGGACATGATTATATAGGTGGGAGTACCTCAAATGATCTTGACCCTCGGAAGTACAAAGGGGAGGAAGGTGGATGTTAACTCCCCATAACATTTTTTTCAAAGTTTTGAGACTTTCAGTAGCTGTTCATTCATCCTCCGCGGAAATTTTGATATGTCAATTGTGTGTCAACTCTTTTAAACATACTTGTTAATTTTTTGCAGTTTTCTTCGTCGAATTGCAGCAATTGACGAATATCTACATTTCAGAAACATTCTGGCTTGATTTGTATTAATTTCCGATATTTCTTGACTTTTTAACAAGATCCAAGATGGCGGATCAAATGACGTCATTTGACTTCACATGACGTCATAACCAACAAAAATGCTGTCTTCTTGTAGAGCAAGTTCAGGGCTATCTGCTCAGTGTAAATGTATTTCGCTATGCCTTAATGGGACGAAAACCCAGCGGTAATGCACAAATCGTGTTTGCTACCGCGTGAGCTCTTCCACTTCAAATTTTCACCCCAATTTGTTATTAGATCTTTAATTGCTTGATGCGATTACTCATTTATCATATGACAAAGAAAATTACGAATGCGCCCATAAATTTGTATTGCAGTGCAAATTAAAGGTTAACGATAAATTGACCTGCTTTTAGCCAATCACAATGAGGTAATTTTCTCAGTCACATAATAAAACAAGATATTGGCTAAAATCAAATTACCAAGTAACTCCAATCCTTAACAATTTTAGAGCATATGAAATGAACTGGGAACTGCAACCAAATTACAAGAAGTTAGTGGTATGACATAAGAGTTTCAAAAACATGTTCACAACCTTTCTCATTCCCACGGAGGTTGAAGTCCCAGGTCCCACGCTGAATCCTTTTTCGTAAGGAAAAGGAACCTTTCCTGGTTTTCCAATGTGAACACGTATCCCAGCATCCTTTGTCAGATCTCCGTCGTACTCGTTCTGTTCCACATTTATTTCCAGTAACAAACCTAAATAATATATAACCAAATCTCACTGGATCGCAATCTGATTGGCTGCACCGGACTACCTAATTAGACAACGAAATGGAACTGTCTTTCCCTGAAAGCCAGGACTATGTTCTTGTCTTTCACACACAAATTGCATGTGTGTGATTTTTCCAAAATAAAGTGGATATTTTGTTTGTTTGTTGTTTTGTTTAGTATCTAATTTTTGAGATCAAGCAGACAAACCTTTATTCTAATTTTTGAGATCAAACAGACAAACCTTTATTTTAAATGGGTAATTAAGTTTTGCCATTTTGAGCAAGTGGCATAAAATCCGAGTTTCAGGGACGTTTTCAGCATTTCCAGCGTTTTTGATATGACGTAATAAGAATTACAAGTGCAAACGTTTTGTCTCCCAAGGTAAGAAAAAGACACCCAAAAGCTTACCATTCCCAGGTCCCGGTCCACCGGCCCTAAGACCTTTCTTTTGGTTAAAGGAAAAACAGTTTCCATACGTGTAATGCCAAAAGCCAGTCCAATAGTTTTTTTTACTAGAAAGAAAAGAGGAAAACATAACCATTGAGCGACATACAGTGGCAATAAGAGTCTGAGTCAGGATCAAAACATGCACACTACTCACTTGCATGAGCGCCCTTTAAAAGTACATTCCCGAAACATATCCTTAAGCTGATGACCCAGCTTGGAAAGCTCCTCTTCTGGCCAAGTAGCCAAGGCCACATGCAGTCGCTTTTGCATGACCACAAAGTCGTTCAGAGCTGTGAATCATTGAAGCAAACGTTTTAAAAATAACGTTAACTTTCCATGAGTTGTTACATGACTCCATGAGTAATTACTCGATCATTATCAAATTACAATACAGTATACGTCTGCGGTTACATTGGAAGAGTTCAAGAGAAGATGAATGGTGAGAGAGTTATCCCTAAATGTAAGCTCCGTTCCCAAGGTAGTCCCTCTCTAGTTATTTTTACAGATGATACCCAGTTCTCCCACGGATAATATATATTACAACGTGCGTTGCGTGGATGTTTACGTGGAGGATGGAAATCAGGGTGACGTTGCTTGAGCTGTCCAGGTGAACTAGTTTCGTGACACAGGTTGGCGATTTTTAGACCGTCTAGGGATTTCTAAAGGCGGGAATGATCTAAAAATAGCTTTAATAGGGATTACCTTAGGAATAAAGCCTACATGTTGAATTGATTCTGTTACCCTACATTCTCTTCCGACGACATTAATTAACACATACGAACTTACAATTCTTCCTACATTAAAAGCGTCCAAGTGCAAATGAGATCCTTAAGACTCGCGTGGTGACAAGTTCCTTTCACTTACGAAGCTCTTTTTCATCTTTGTCCTTTAAGTCCTCTTTTTCCTGTTTGTCCTGTTTTTCCTGTTTCTCTTGTCTCTCCTGTTTGTCCTGTCTGTCCTCTTTGTCATCTTTGGCCTTTTCTCCACCGTTCTTTTTCTTTTTTTCTTGTGCCTCTGTTGTCGTGGGCGATGGAGTCGTCGTGGCTGCTTTCTTTCGCTTTTGTTTGGTCCTCTTCCTCGACTTTGCCGATGGCGTAGGCGTTGAGACTACGGATATTGACGCTGATGGCTGCGCATGAGCAGTGGACGCACTTGCAATACTTGTTAGTTGTATGCTGTTTATATCGTCTACTCGACTTTCTTCATGCGGTTGTAAAGGACCATCTCGCTTTATCTTCTCTTTCAAAAGAAAACGAATCACTCGTATGAGATCCTTGGACGATAACCACTTACCGACTCATTTAATATAAGAATTACAATCTCATTTCCAAACATTTCCTTAAACTTTACTTGTAAGAATTGGTCGTGACTTGTTTACTAAACATTTTAATTTTCGACATTGTCAGGAGAAATTAGGTGCTATATCCTGAAAGGCAAAACAGAAAGGAAAATGTCTTTTACACTTTCTGCTCTGCTTTAAGTCGCGTTTACAAAGATCGGAGGGTGGTAGAGGGAAACGCGAGAATAAAGGGGAAAAGATAAATCGGGAATAGTGCTCGCCCCCAAGAGTTCGCGCGGCCATTTTTTTCTCGCGGTTTTCTTTCACGTCACGCATAAAAGAATAAGCGAAAGAGGGACTACTCAAAGTCTAACACTAATAAAGTAGAACTAACCTTGGCTTGTATTTTTGAAAGTGTTTAAGAAGTTTTTGAGATACTGCTGAAGGAAAGACGATTTGTCGGAAAATATTTTACTCCGACGGATAATGTTGTGGTTGCAAATTGTCACAACTGGAAAGTCGATATCCTGACAAGCAACCACAAGATTGGATTAATAAATGACCTGCCTAAAGTAAATTGGTATATGTGAAAATAGAGATTTTCAAAGCTTATGTAATGTTTCAACACTTTCTTTATTTTTTATACTGCGGACTAAATTCCTTTTTACCTTGAAAATACCTAATATCCTTTTGCGACAGAAACATACTGTATACAGGTAGCCTGAAAAGTCAGATTGTCCGCCCGGCGGGAAAGATGCCAAAATTTTGAGCGCGATAATTTTGTCTGGCTGTTTAGGCTTATTAATAGTTTTCACGCCATACGTAGTATCAATAATCATGGCTCGCTCACCTACGGTCGAAGCTAAAGTTATTACTAAAGCAAGAAACAATTCTTAGGCTTAAATGAACTGCAAACAAGAGAACCTTTGACCAACCAAAAAAGCAAAAATTTCGATTATCATTCTCTTTTTACCCCTCTAGAAACGTATAGCTCAACCTCGTACGGCAAGGCCTTGTTTTGCTAGCAAGTTTAGTAAGTTAGAGTCAGTTACAACTATAACTAACAACTCTAAATATTGAGACTTTTTTAACCACAGAAATGACTACAGAATTCTGTTCACTATAAAATGTTCCTAAGCGAAAAACTGAAGACTCTCCCTTACTTTGACATGTTTCATAGCGATGTAAGTTTCCACCGGTTTGCTTATGTAATCCTGCGCAAGCCAAATGACTTGACAGGAAAACATAGTGAAAGCGCCAAGGCATGCCATGACCCAGAACGCTTTGCGGACATAGCTTTTGCTTTCCACCAGTCTCCCAAACCCATGCGCTGTGGTGTATCCACAGAAATCTTTCAGCTTCTCAATCGTTGATCCACCTTCCCCCTTTTCTGTGATGAACATGTTGTTGAGTTTGATGACTGGTGTGCCTTTAGATTGATTAGCCAGTTTAGTTTCTTTGCTAATGAAAACAAATCAATCAATCAATCAATCAATCAGTCAGTCAGTCAGTCAGTTAGTCATGAATTTAAGTCATAAATCCAAAATTGTGCTACGTGTACCAGGATTAACCCCATAGAAATCCCGAATATTGCGATTTTTCTCAAGTTTTTCACCTTGCCATCAAGTTCTCACACGAACAACTTAAGAATAGTTTTTGTCAGAGACTTATGTACTCTCACCAATGAAAAAAACTGAGTCAAATTGTGAATTGCGTTAAATAAATCGTCGACTTTTTCTCCAGCTTAAAACATTTCCCCACTCATGAACTTAGACAAACGGCTCCATGGAAGGTGTTTAAACGATGATTCCATCCTGTTTATTCATTGGATAAAAAGCACACCCACACTTTCTATGGGATAATCACCATATATTACGAGGTTTATGTTATGGATTGACACCTACAAGGTTATAATTATATGGATATATAATTACAGCCCACTAATTTTCCCCAAGTTAAGAGAAACCATACACCAACGAAATCAATTATCAACAAAATTGCGACTAAATTAAACAAAAGCGTTACACGTGCAATGTTTTGTATGTTAACAAGAGGTTAACAGACAACGTATTTATATCAAAAGAATGAGTAATGTTGATAAGAAATTACAGTGTGACAAATGTTATAAACTCCAAACAGAATGAAAGATGGAGTTTAAGTCTTGAAAAGATTTTGCTACGAGCCCTTGAGAATATAACTTATAACACCTCTTTGTCTTTTTTGTAATTACATTGAATCAAAATCAGGTCTGATTTCAAAATCAACGCAATTAATATTTTCAAGGTTACAAAATAACGAGGAAGGTGATTTGTAATTGTGTTTATTCCTCTCGAAATTGATCGCTTGGTTTTCAATCAAAGGCTTTCTGATGTACTGGTGATTGCCGAGCAAATGTGTTAATTGCTTACGAAAGGCACCAGGTGAGAAAAATACATGAGACTACGTCTATCAAAAATGCCTGCCGAGATTGAACGATTTGTTAATAAGGACAAACAGCAGGCTTTATTCCCTATATGTATTGATTTCAAATGCAATCTGATCTGTCTGATCACTAATGATACAACTGTCTCAATCTATCTTCAATCTAACGAAGGTCTTTTACAGAATATTTTGATAAAATGTTCCAAACTTTTCTTTTAGTTTTGCTAGCGAAGCTGACTGAAGGCGGAAATATTTCCGAATCCATATAAGAAATTTCAATAAAAGCCTATCATTTTGCATGGCAAAAAAATTTTACGTCGGGAGATAATTTCGATAACGGTATGATACGTATATCGTATGAAATTATGATAACGTCCGTAGGTAAGACGGAAATACTCATGAATCTACAAAAGAAAGCAAAGCAAACGAGAACCTCTGTTTGGTTCAAAACTGAAACCTAACAATTCACATGTCAAAAGCATAATCAAAGGTTGTTAGATGATTTCGATGTAAAAGGTTTGTTATCTTTAAATATCATCTTATGCATCAAATGCATGGTCTATTAATATTACGTACGACAGACAACTAAATTTAACTTAGACAGTCGACTAAAATGTCGTTATATGGTCTGCCCCGCACCAATTTCAAGCCAGTCGCTCCAATGTCAAATGTATTTTAAAATGCAATCAAGTAAGGTACAGTGAAAACTAACGCAATGATATACTAAACATTTCGTTTTTAGACGATTTCGTTGCGTTGAAACAGATTTTGCCAAGTTTTTGTTCCTTTCCTGTTTGTTTCTTGCTTAGGTCTCATCTGGTTTCATCTTGGTATGATTAACACCAATTCGCTAGCGAGTCGTCTCTCATAAAACACAGCGAGTAAAATCACAGCTCTGATAGGTCTGCTTAGTATTTCACCAAGACAACGTTGAAATAGATACTTACCGGTTATTCATTTAACGAATAGGCTTTTCCAGATATTTCATAAACACTTTACAGCGTTTTAGAACAAACACAGAATTCCTAAGGCCATCCTCTGCAAACGTTTAAAGCAGCTGCTCTTGGTTGAACAAAAACTAATTTCATGAAGTTGCCATTTTATTCAAAATTTCCATCTTATAATTAAACTAAAAGATTAGTGTTGTCATTGGTAAAAATGATTGGAAACAATATTCGATATAATTACGAGCATAAGGAGATTGCAGATTGCTGTTATTAAAATCGCCAGGTACTGACGGTTGTTTAATAGCAAAAGGATTTGTTGAAAGACATAAATTAAGGAATAATAGATGCATAACTTCATATTGTATAATTTATATTTTAAACCTGCCCTTACAGCCCGCTTTATAGAAATCACTTTTCATTCTTAGAGGTAATATACATAATTTTCTAAATTTCCAAAGCCTTAGGAAGTGAAAAGGCAACTGGAAGAAATAAATTTTCGCCAAATCGCAGAAAGCCATCAACAATTTCGTTACACTCAACATTATAGTTTGTAAATGAGGGGTTTAATACACTATATATTCTTTAAAGGAGGGTTATTAACGTTGCAAAACAGTTAACAATGTGGGAAATGTCATAATTCCAACATAAACCAAGGTTTGAGTTTAAAATTTGGAAAATAATACCGACTACATCTTGATGAAATTTTAACGTGGGCAACCAAGAACATAAAAAAATTGTCATTATATACGCAGGACTTATGATAATCAATTTTAGAATTTTTATTGCTTGGATTATATCTGTTCCTCGAGGATTGTATCTGTTCCTCAAATTTTTTGCGCAGCTTATGAATCAAAACTGAGAAAATGTCTCTACTTGTCTCTGTAGTAGAGTCAAGGCGGCGATGAATAGACCATATTCGTATTCTAGATATTAGACTAGAACTAGGTTGCAACTGAGGCTAATGTGGGGAGTCAAATGAAATGCTAAATTACATTCCCGCATGAGCCTCAATTGCAAGCTAGTTCCAGATCAATACCGAGAATACGAAAATTTCAATAGGCCAATTTCGATATATTAAAATTCAGCCTAAAACCATAGACCTCAACACGAGGCTCTGGGGAATAACACGGCTCGAAAATTGAATTTACTGTATATTTGATCTTAAGAGAGAGTCCACCTGAGAACCATGCAGGCAAGTTTATAGTGCACATCACCGATTCCCTCTGAAACTTGGCACACTTGTACAACATCACTAGTCCATCAACCAAGTGCAGCAGTTTGCTTCAACTGTCTATTGTTTGCGATATGTCAATCAAACTGTCAGACAATGAAAAGTGTTCAAATTTGAGGTAAAAATATACATCAAGTTTGATCACTTGTTGCAAGCTAGAAACAACGGGAAATGACATGATATTTTTACATTGAATAGTTCTAACCTCTAACAATAAAACAACGTTGACTAAACTTCTGTGGCTTATCTCATGTGACTTATCTCCCCCTAGTCAAGTCATACCTAAGCAGTAGGGTCTCAAAAGTCACTGTTTGTAGAGATGCGGCGTTTTTCCAATCGAATTGGAAGCTATCTAAAGCTTGCCAAAGAAATGATCTTTCAGTTTAATTAGCAAAAACTCTGTAAAGGACTCTGTGGGAAAAGCTCTCTTTGCACCGAACTAACGTTTGTTTGTGACAATATACAAATGAACTCGACAAGGAAGTACTGTCAGATCGGAGTGGAAATAATAATACGTAAAAAAAACGTTACTTAACGAGGAGCGAAACATCGTTATGAAACATTTTGAAAGTCCAATTTAGTTATTTTGTTAGTATTTAAGCTGCTGTTAGTTAGTTGGCATTTAGCTGACACCTTAAGCGCTGAACGAATCTATGGAGCAAAGATAATGCCCATCTTCACTTAGTGCGGCCAAATTACGCTTGGTTGGTCAGAGACACGTAAGTGCCAAATACGAAACTTGGAACAACGAAGTCACAGGATTATTATGCAAAACTCCAAATGTCTAAACTGTGAACTCCGCCTATCCACAATTGAAATTTTTTTAAAGAAAAAAGTTTGTTTATTCGTTTTTCATTGCCTAAAAGGCAATGTTTGTAGTCCTTTTAAAAATTATTTTAATTTTTAACCCACGATTTTAATACGAGGAACAGCGAGACCACCATTGCTCTGCCGAAAGTGAAACTTGACTTTGCTCGGAAAAGTTTTTACTTTTTAGGTGCTTCAGCTTTTCATTCTTTACCTTTAAAAATCAAGCAAGTTAGCAGTAGGGTACTATTTAGGGAGTCTTTAGATCAACTTGTTGTATAGTGTAGTTAATAAGTTACGAAGTCATTCTTATCTTATTTTAGTTTTTATCCTTATATTATGTTATTTAGACAGGACCCCTTTGATAACAGTACTCTTGCGCTGAAGGGCTATCCTGCATAAATATTCGTTATTATTATTATTATTATTATTATTATTATGATTTATTAGCTAAGCCGCAAACGTCAGAAGTTGTCATGCAAACCTTGCACCCAAGTGAGATGCAATGGTAACCACCAGAGCATTGATTTTTTGCGTTGTTGTTTTACCAAGTAGAGCACTAACTGGAACGATTGATTGCGTGACAGAGTATATCAGTTATGACATCTTACAGCTGTATTTGTATCAAATTTCAACCCGATTTTGAACACATTACGATCGCTAGGCTTCTTTTGAATGCTCCGTTAGAGGGCATTCCAAGAAAGATTGTGGTGTATCTGATCGGACAGCACCGTGCCATTAAAGACCTCTGTTATAAAACCACATCCGTGGGTGTTGAAGCGAAATGGAAACTTTGTTTAGTTGACGAGGCGGGAAATTCCCTTCGTATTTGCCCCCTTCACGATTCCCTTGTCAAATGGCATATGATAACGCGTTGTCGATGATGGTGAGGGCCTGTTTTCAAGGAGGTAGGGTTACCCTAGTAGACGGGTTAACCCTAACTGGGAGGCAAAAGATAGTCCGGGTTTATAAGCAAAATTTCACAGGTAGGGTGAACCTACAACCCAGGACAACTTAATGCGCGGTTACACTCAAAAGGTATGGAAACAATAGAAAGTTAACCCGGGTAGGCGGGTTAGCCCTACCTGGAGTGTTTACAAGGGAAAACGTTAACCCGCCTGCCAGGGTTACCCTAGCACACAGGTAGGGTAACCCGCCTACCCGGGTAACCCTAGCTGCCTTGTAAACACCACGAAGAAAACAAGAGGAAATATTTGAGTGCTAGGGTAACCCGCTTGTTAGGGCAACCCGCTTGCTAGGGTAACCCGCTTGCTAGGGTAACCCTCCCTCCTTGTAAACAGGCCCTTATATCCGGGGGTACTCCCATATAAATACGACGGGGGTGCTCGTCGTACCTATAGGGGTGTAAAAAGCGGTTATCGTACCTCTTAGGGTGTTCAGCCTAAAAGGTCCACAACGGAAGCTTTCGCGGTACCTTTTAGGGTATTGAGCTGAAAAAAATACGACAGGAGATATTTGATTTTTTATTTTTTCGCATTTACACCAGGAATTCACATTTGTCCAATAAAAGAGTGTACATTCAGTTTGGATAACAAGGCTTTTACAAGTTAACCGCTAATTAGTGTCTTCATTGCTGTTAAAAATTATGGAAGTATCAGTTAATTTGCTGTTTTAGAATTGGTATCTCTAAGGGGTGGAAAAAAATTTTAAGCCTCGCCCACAAAACGGGATCTTGCTACCTCTTAGGGATTCTTTCCAAAATTTACGATGAGCGCCCCCGTCCTTTTTACATGGGAGTCACCCCTCCCGAGCTTATATGTTACTAAATATCACAGGGATAATAAATCCAGCGGAACAGGTCTAAAAACCGACCGATCCCAAGAACTAGACAGCACTGAATTCCCGATCGGGTCAAGCAACGCCATATCACACAGCAGGAGTATCGATTAACGCCCAATCGAGTTTTCGAGTAATCGGGTTAGATTTTTCACGACTCTGGATAGAGTTGTACCAAGCACTCAGTAGAGTCTCGAGGGACTGGGTACTAGTTTTAAACAAAGTGGCGCCGGAAGGAAAACAATTTATGGAAAAAGTGCAGTAGCCGTTCGTTTAACGAGATAATTGCATCTTTAAGCCTTACGAATTGTTTTTGGTCGTTGAAACTGCATGCCAGGCAGAAATAAAACTAGTGGCTCAGAGGTTTGTCCTTCTTCTGGATCAATTTGTCCGTGAATGTAAGCTAGCAGCCGATCGATGAGGTATGTTGCGACTTCCGTGTGGCTTGATTATCTGCCTTCCTCGTCGTAAGGCTGTTACATCCAAGGCATTTTATAACAAGATAGCTTATTAACATTAACAGCTATAATTGCGTTCGTAGAACGCAGTCCTAATGCAGACTTGACTCGAGTTTCATGGGACGGTGGACCTTCGTCCAAAGTTGCGACACCGATTTGGCCGCCCCGCAGCAGGGGCGAAGCGAATGACATCATCGCCAAACCATGTGCTGTACATATCTTTCGAGTGCGGGTCTTTGTTTCGTTCAAGTGCGGGTTTTTATGGACATTTACACGGTAATTTGGAAGCTGTAAGCATTCAATTGTGCTCTCAGCGTTGGATTTAGGTGAATTTAAACGCCTCGACGGTGGCATTTATCGAAATCTGATGGAATTGTCCTTGTTTAATTTATTTTTTTTAAAAAGAACACGACTTTGAAGTGCCTTGGCTTTCCGGATGTTAACCGTGGGAAAAACTATATTTTGATTGCATTAGTTGATTATTTCCAGTCGCGACAGACACGTAGATAGCTCAGTCCTTATCCGGTTGAATATTGTTTGGAATCGGAGGAAAAGTACTCAGAAGGCAAGATCTATAAGAGTGAGCCTGAACCAAGGAACGGCAAATTATTTAAATACTGTCTACCTTGTTCATCAGGGGAACATGACACGCGAATTAAGCGCACGGAGTTTGTTTACGCTGACGATAAACGAGCACACGATTGCAAATGTTTGCTTACATTTGTGCTTCCAGTTTAGAATAATGTTTGTAAAATTTACTTTTACAAATTTGCTTTACGTTCAAACATTACCAGTTAATGTGAAAATATTTAGCACGAAATTTGAAGGCTAAATGTAAATATTTTCGTTCTATTAAACTTGTGAGTCTACGGAAACTCGCGCTGTCACGCAACGTGTCAACAAATGGTGGACTTTGACACTATGATAAATCTGTCTGTATAAAAACCTCGTTTGTCGATGAAAAACGTTGATTTTAGCAATAGACAGAGGTTAAAAGTCAGCCAGTGACATCATTTATATATATTTAATTAAGTGACGGCGTCGAACGCACTCTCATAATCTTTGATTACTTCTAGTTGTAAAAGTTAAATGTTAATATGGACTGGAATCTAGTGCTTACTCAACCGACCTATCCATTATGCTATGACACTCGTAATTCTTTGTTTTCCTGCAATGACATATAGCACGTTTTTGTCCCTCAAAATCTCATGATCGTGTTAAACTTTACAGACTTTTTTTTTGCTTGTATTTATTAACCAATAAAGGCTTCATAAAATAGTAGGTAAAGAAACTTTTGAATACATTTGATCCTTGACAAAGAAGAGGGCAAATGTGATCTTAACTTTCACTCCACTTTTTACGCACGTCAAAGGACAAATCAAATATCTTATGGACTTGCCATATATTTGATCCCTGTCAAAGGCGAGGTCAAACATAACTTTGACTACAGTTTTGACGCGCGTTAAAGGCGTTCAAAGACACCACGGCTTTGCATACCTTTGATCTCTTATATCGAAGGCGTTCAAAGGCGCCATGGCTTTGTACAACTTTGATCCTATGTCATGTCATGTCAAAGGCGAGGTGAAATATGGGCTTATCCTGCGACTCCTCTTTAAACGCCCTAATAACCCACGTTTTCATAATCTTTTTTGTTTTAACGATTAAATGAAAGTTTGCCTTCTTGCCAATGTGTATCTTTTTTTAATAAAAAAAGTTTTCACTTGGCCTGGAGGTGACGCACTGAAGAAACAAACAGCGGGAAACCCCGGCTGCCCGCGGCTTCCCGCATTTTTCTGGCCAATTAAAGAGGAGACTAAAGGTCAACAAAGTCGGCTGTGAGGAAAGCAGACATTTTTCTTCATTTGGCTTCATTATGGCGGCTGTGGTGAAATTTCCATTGTGTTTTGGACCAGGAAAGGTAAGTCTTTGAATTTCATTCAATTACTTTCAATGTTCAGAGATTGACGGAGTTTAAAAAGTAAATTAAGGTGGCTCGCTATAGTTTCATGATTGCACGCGCGCATAGCTAGGACGAAAGCTCAAGTAATCTGCGCGCGCTCAAAGGAAAACGCTAACGTTTTTTGATTTTTATGACGTCAACATGAGCACAAAAAGCAAAACTGACCGTGTATTTTCTCGCGTTTCCTTCGGTGAATTTTTTTAAATTTGGCCCAGTTGTAACTATATACCATTCCTATAAAATACACTATTTCTTTAAAATCTGTCAGAGCTTATCTAAGATATTTAGAAGAATGACAAATTACAGGATATTGGAAAAACCGTCTGAACAACCTTGACTTTTCACCAATTCAAAATGTCAGGGAATATCATTTCTATAACGTGGCAAAGTACGAAAAAATTTTACCGAAGGAAAGTATAAATATAGGGAGTTTAGGCCAAAATGACAAATATATCTGCCTGTCATTAGATGAGATGTTGCCATGGTAACGGCCTTGTTCCAAAAATTGATAACCAAAAAATAAGCCTTATTTTAACAGTACCCATACTGGTAAATCTCTACAGGGAAAACTTTAAGAGAAATTAACTAAATTTCCTCTTCTAACTCTCGCTCTGCAGGGAGCCACCTTAAACGCAGCAATGGCTACATAAAGAGCTACGAATTGCGTACATTCATGGCAGAACAGATCCTCGGCAGTGAAGACAATTCGGTCGAAGATTGCACTTGACTGAATCACAGTTGATCGGCAAAGCTCTTCGTTAAGAAAAGACAAGACTTTATTTTCAATTCACATATATTTCTTTACAAAAGTTGATAAAGATATATTTTTTCTTACTCAGTCAAGTCTTTTGAATTAAATTGAAGTGTCTGTCATAGCAGAGATTTTATGATCAGTGCTTAAAATATACATAACGTAATGTAAGCTTAAGCTTAACTCTATCTACGTATAAATTGTTGTGCACAACGCCTTTGGTAATTTCTGAGCTTAAACAATTCCCTTGAATGAAAGCTCATGTAAATATAAAGGAAATTTGCATTAAAGGAAAATCTCAGTCAGCCATGCAGACAATCTATTTTGACTTGACTTAATTATTATATTCATTATACTATTGAAAGAGTTGTTGACTCTGAAAATTTAATCTATGGATAAAGCAGGCTTGTGGATCAGTCATTTGGAACTCCACTATCAATCATTTCCAGTTGCAAATTCAAACGCTGACCCCAGAGCGGAGACCCGGCGGTCCAAAGGGCCGCAAGCGGAGCACCATAACAATAGGAACAGTGATATATCCTCACTGCATATCCATTACCACATCGCGGTAGACTAAGTTATGGGAGGAGTGCGCGACTACTGTGGCAGCTAAGGTATGTAGCGAGAAACGAGGGTAGCACCGTCAACCGGCACCAGGGGAGGAGGGTGGGGCGACAAAAAACCTTCCTCCACCGGAACGCCGGTAAAATGACAATGATCACTGAAGGCAAAACCCGATAATTGAAATGAAGAGACCGCAAAGCATCATGCCCGCCCTAGGGCATAAAAGCTTGGTGGAATTTGAGGGATTAAATAGACTTCTGCGATACGCTAATTTATGTATGCAGTGAGAATTGCTGGTTTTCAGTGTCACGCAATTCAAAATAGATCAAAATCAAAATCAAAACCGGTCAATAGATAAAGTCCAGAATCTGGGAAATGAAAGAAGGTAAATATGCAAAGACTCTCGCCAAAATTCTGGTCACAGCAATTTTTCTTATGCGAGATATGCGGAGAAATTTATTACCCAAATTTATAGAGATTTGTATGGAGACGCCATGCTGGTGCCCATCCGTATGGGCACCAACATGGCGGTCGAAAACCAACAGAAACATCTGTCACTGAGGTTTGTTACAAAAGCGTGAATTTATCCTTCGAGGAACTCTAAAACATTAAAATAATACTTTTTCTAAGTCATGAACTGTTCAGATAGCCAAGTTCCCCGAAATAAGTCCCTTTTTTTTTAACCATCATGACAGCTCTCTAGGCCGTCATGTAAATGCCGCGTCACGCAAAAGCTTAGAAATTCAAGCGTAGTGTATTACAAAACCAAGAACCCATTCGGAACGAAAATTTGTATGAATGTTAGTTTTCAGCTGCTCTTATACATCATTTAAGTAAAATCTCAGGAAGATCAATAGGTCTTGTAGTTCGAATTTTGGTGACGTCATGTGAAAACCAGCTATAGAACCATATGCATGCACAGAAATAGAAACCCATGCATCTCTTTTTTTATGGTCAACACGCCTAGCGGCATGGATCGCGGGCGCGTGCGCCCAACGACGACGACGACATCGCACAACATGGGAGCCATCCAGCTAATACCAAGTCATGCAGTTTTCGTTTACAGCAAATATCTTTGATATTTGACATCCATGTTATGGTCAATTTAAACTAAAACCCTATGTGACATCCCAATCCCTAACAAGTATTTATTATGCACTTATATATCCCTATTTAACTTATGGTTGCGTACTGTGGGGTAATAATTACGAGACTCTATTGTCACAATTGGTGAGACTACAAAACAAAGCTATTAGAATAATCAACAATGTGCCACTTCGTGAACATATTACTCCCCATTATGTAAACCTTGGTCTTATTAAGCTTCCTGATATTGTTAAATTATATACTTGCCAGCTATTTTATGACCACTTGATTGATGAAAAACCGTCTAATTACACCTTATCTCTGGTATCTGAGCAACATAACTACGTTACTCGAAGTGCATCCCTACAACACTTAAATCCCGGTTTCTCCAGAATAAATATAAGGAAA
This sequence comes from Orbicella franksi, assembly GCF_964199315.1. Lineage (NCBI taxonomy): Eukaryota > Metazoa > Cnidaria > Anthozoa > Scleractinia > Merulinidae > Orbicella > Orbicella franksi. The sequence continues at coordinate 38,966,764 of NC_138145.1, read as the reverse complement.
TTTTGTCCCACTGTTATTGGATGGTACTATTGGAATGACCTTCCTTTATCTATACGTAACTTAGCGACTAGAAAACGTTTTAAAAAAGCACTCTTCCAGTATTATTTTGCTCAGTATTAATTAAGTCATACCTCTTCCTCTCCTATGTTAAGTTAACTTTTTTACCCTAATTATTATTGTCAATTAAACAAGGGCATCTAATTAGCTTGTTATATTTTTGCCCTTTTCCATTTCTCCTCTTACTTGTCTACTTTATATTTATCTTTGTAATTTTAGAATGGAATAAATAAATAAAATGAAAAAAAAATGAATTGACACCTGTCAAAGAAAGCTATCCGCTGACCAGTGTCAGGTGACCATATCGCGGGTCAGGTTAAGAACTCATCGAGGTCATGTGTTTTTTAAAGATGACCACTGACCCAGTACTGGCTTTCGATAGGGTCGCGGGCCAATGTAAGATTTATTTGTTGTATTAGGGCGACGATCAGGCCAAGGTTGTTCGGAAGGTGGTTAACACTAACCCAGGATTAAAAGTTAACCGAAGTATATGGTTTTTTCTCGCATACAAATGTTATTCACTACATTTGGGTCATGGGCTGCCTTTTTTGTTTGAGATCATTCAAACTCAAAACAGAATACCAAACAATATAAACAGAAAACCTGACAAAAACTCAACAACCTTGCAAAAGTCAAATCAAATTTTCGCTTAACCTGTTTTTGCTTCATCAGGCTATAAACAACACGGCCCAGAAGCTCTGCAATTAGGCTTGGTTAAATCGATATATTATCTTGATATCTACACAAAAACTACCAAGCTAACTACATAAAAAGGTATTAGATCAGAAAATTTCAAGATGGCGGCCATATTGCATTAACATGGCCGTTCTTTAGACTTCAACCTCTTTTCAACCCCTTAAAGAGATGGGATTCTAATATCGAGAGACGAAGTTCCAGGCAACAGTAAACGGTCTTAATGTAAAAACAAAAACACCAAAATACTAAGGAAAACGTTAGAAGACCGGAAAAGTTGAGTTTCCTTTCATGATGACAGCCATATTAGATCAACTTGGAAAAAAGTTGATGTAAAACATCGGTTGTTGTTTAAACTTCATCCTCTTTTCAACCCGTTCAAGAGATAGGATTCTCATTTCAAGAGATGAAGTTCCAGGTGAGAGAAGACTCTCTTGATATACAGACAAAGACTAGAAAAGTTCTAAGAAAAATGACATTAGACCTGAGATGCTGGACTTCGTTTCAAAATGGCGACCATATCAGACTAACACGGTCGATGTTTGACATCATACTCTTTTCCATCCGTTAAAGAGATGGAATTCTAACATCGAGAGATAAAGTTTTAACTGATAGTTTTATAACTTGATATTCATACAGAAACTAACAAGTTACTAAATAAAAAGTTATAAGACCAGAATAGGTGCACTTTGTTTTAAGATTGCGGCCATATTAGACTAAGATGGCCGTTGTTTGACATCATCCTCTTTTAAACCCGTAAATGAGATGGGAGCCTAATGTCGAGAGATGAGGTTCCAGGCGACAGTAGACTGTCTTGATGTAAAGAAAACAACTAGCAAGGTACTAGGAAAAACGTTATTAGACCTGAGATGTTGGACTTCGTTTTTAAATGGCGGCCATATTAGAGTAACGTATACGTGGCCGATGTTTGACATCATTCTCTTTTTCGCCCGTTGAAGAGATGGGATTGTACCATCGAGAGATGAAGTTTTACGTTACAATTTTATATCTTGATATTCACACAAAAACTTCCAAGCTACTAGATAAAAAGTTATTAGACCAGAAAAATTACACTTCGTTTCAAGATGGCGGCCATATCAGACTATCATGGCCATTGCATGTTTGGACTTCATCCTCTTTTTAACCCGTGGAAGAAATGGGATTCTAATATCGAGTTATGAAGTTCCAGGCGATAGTAGATTGTCTTAATGTAAAGGATAAACCCTAGCCAGGTACTAAGAAAAACGTCACTCTTAAGTGTCTTGCCCAAGAACACAACACATTGTTCCCGGCCAGAGCTCGAACCCGGACCGCTCGATCCGGAGGCGAACGCACTAGCCATGGGGTCATCGCGTCTCCACAACCCCCGACGTAGGCGGATTCAAAATAAGGAATGCGTTGGCAGGGGATATGCAGTTCAACAAAAGCAACCAGTAAAGCAATATTTGAAAATCATTTGAATGTAAGTAGAAGCTGGAGTGTGGGAGTTGGAATTAAAGACAAAGATTATTGGTTGGTCCACAACATTTTGACCACTGTGATGACGCGTACTCGTTATCGATAACAGTACAGACCACGCTAAACCACATTCGATTTGTTAAATATTACATAGCAGGTTACCTGAGGTCGGACCGAATATCAGCTTTAGTACACGCTTTTCCCCTTTTTTGTAAGGTTTCGACGACAAGAAGTGCCAAGGTATGTTAATAACGCACCTACCGCTGAAATTTGGGTAAACTTTATTTGCCCCCATTTCTTGTGCAATCGTGCTTCGTATGCGTTGTTTCCAAAATGCCAAACATCATAGTTGAGTAAATCTTTAATCTCGAAGTGTCCGCATAGTTTTTTAAAGCACGGAAAGAAAACGTGTACAAGTTATCAGATTATGTATGAATGTGGCTCAATAATTAATCATGTTACAAGTCAAGTCGTTGCGTTGTTGTGTTTGATATTATCAAGCACAACAAAGCAACTGTTACGACTTCCTCTCGAAACAAGCTTAGACTAGGCAAATTCTCATCCTAAAAATGATAGGAGGTTCTAGCTGAAGTAATGAAATGGCGTGTAAAAATCGAAACCGAAACGAAAGTGTTAGATAAGCCTCTTTTCCTGGAGAGCCAGATTCTCCCAAATTGATAATAACCAGAGACTTTTTTTCTTTGGGCTTGCACCTGGCCTTTATATCGGATTTTTCCTTTTTCCGTGGGCCCACGTAAAAAGATGTGTCTTTTCAGTCGCTCGGGGGAGGGAAGTTCGTCTGTGGCTAATATCCAAGGCCTACTTAAACCAAACGTGTTTCAATTACTTTTTCAATTACTCTCCGGCACTATCTCGATGATTTCAGATAATTTCAGTACGCTTATATTCCTCAGTCTAAGTAGACGGACTTATCGCTCGGACCAGCACAGCAGGCAATAATAAATGGGGCGCCCAATAGATATATATAGATATAAAAAATATAATCCATTTTTCCTCGAACCCGTATTTTTTTACATTAACCGCACTCCGAGTTTAAAATGTACGTCTTTCTAGATTCCCGCTTGAAGGATCAAACTCACTCAAGGTCTTCTTTTCTTTAGTTTCTAAGTTTTTTTTTTTTTTTTCAGCCAAACAGCGACAGACATTTTTTCCAATAATAACCGATTATTTTCCGTTCGTTTATTGCTTTAGTAATTTTTTCTTTAATATAAAAGGAGCAGACAACTGGTAATTGCCGGAGGCATGCATATGTACCGTGTTTCGCTAATTTTAACTTGTCTGACAATGTTACGATGAAATTCATGGTCATTATTGGTTTACTAGTCATAAATATAACAAGTGAAACTAAAAGTGCAGGCAGAAAAGCTAAAAAATAACAATAGGAGGGAAAATAAGGCGACAAAGAATGGAAAAACAGTCAAAATATTCCACTCACTCCAGACAATTATATCACCGATGCATATCATCTGGCAGGTGAAAAAACTTCCTTTCATATATAATACATTGCCATGGCGATAGAAACTTGAGTGGCAGTTTGACACCAATTCGAGATGGCAATATGAAAAGTTTGTTTTTCACACCTTCCAGCCATAAGCTCAGTCTTTTATTGTCTAGTTGCAGATTCTGTACAAAAGCGAGAAAGCTGTTGGCATATAAAACAGAAGGTTTCTTTTATTTTCTACCGAGGTAAGAAATTTTTTTTACGGTGAATTCCAAACTGTGACGGTTTTAGGTGAAATGTGGGATAATGACTATAACGAGGGTGCCACGATCAAATCAAGGCAGCGTTTTGAAAAGTTCCAGCCATAGACGTGATTCAAACACTTCAAAGTTTTAGATCTCAGAGCGTTTACTATATTTAGCGTTTACAGGTGTTGGCGAAATTATAGATATCTAATCCTAACGGACGATTGAGGATTGAGAAGACCGCGTATTTTTATCGATGCAACACGAGAGTGCGAGTTCAAGCTTCGGAGCACTAGACAGAGAATCGAGTTGTGGGCGAGAAGCTTTCAGTAAGTACGATTAGGCAAGTTAACTAAGCCTCTATTTTATTTAGTTTCTCCTTCAAAGCTACAGTTTTTTTTACCCATTGTACCGCTTTGTGAGCCACATTACCATGGGTTTCATCTGAAAGCTCTAAACATGATAATTTAATGGTGCATTTTTTGTTATGTAGCTATTCCGTCTGTCATATTACAGTGCGTTTTGAAATAATGAAAAATAAAGCCTTCATTAAAACTGTCATTTCCGAATCAAAGTCGAATGGATGCTAGTTGATTCTCCCCTTACTATCATCAATGATCACTCACAATATGGTCAAACCACCAGAAGACGCTGGTGATAGTAGATGATACGTACACGTAAGCAAAATTGCGCGAACATCTAGTGCTGGGGTCCCAAGCGAAAAAGCGTAAACACTAAAATTGGGTCGCGTGAGACACTTCTAAGATGATTGAATTTTTGCGTCGAAAGAAGACGGCAGTTTGTTTAATTGTGATCAATTTGTTGGAGGATTGCATGGAAAATGAATGTGGAGCGCGTTAAAAAAAAAAAAAAACAGACGAGAGCGGGTGATAAAATTGGCGGAAGAAGTGCGAATAGAGAACACTGTCCGGCACAGGAAATCCTTTGAAACATTAGAGAGAATATTGACCGCTTTTATAAATTTTAAACGAGGAAGAAATTTTAGTGGTGAATAATAAATACAATATTGTGTTTCTGTCGAGAAACTATCGGTCTCATAGTTGCCTCTTGGAAGTTTGATGTTCTTGAAACTAGCATATTTGCCCCCGAATCTTCGCTTCTCGGGCAAGTATTTTATTAAGAACATCAAATTTCCGCGAAGCAAATATCAGCCGATAGTTCCTCGACAGAAACACTGTGCGGTTTAACAACCATCGACTATCATACGTCGTTTGACCGGGGCATTAATTAAGGTCATTAAAATAAAGGTTTAAAAGGGTTTAACGACGAGTTCCTTCTTTTACCGTTAAAGGAGCGAATTGTCGAATTTGCGAGGCATTAAAAAATAGGAAATATCAAATGCCATTAGCAAACACTCTTAGACCCGGTTCAAATGTCGCGCTATCGCATTTAGTTCGACTTTAGCGCAACTGTCAGTCGATAAGCAGTCCTTATTTGGGTTGTCACGAGTGGTGCGTGACGACTCCAATGCAGGCGGCTGCCTAGGAGACTAAGGCGATAGTTGATTCAAACTTCATCGTTTGGCTCAATTCAGTGATACTTGCATCTCTGCTCCATTCTCTTCGAGATGCACGGCATTCTGATCGGCGAAAAATCCGGTGACGTCACTATAAATATTCGCTATAATTGAAGATAGCAAGGAATGCCTAAGGTCCATCAAAAATCATTATGTAACCTGAAGTTATACATGAAACATTAACGCCACTAACGTATAAACTGATGGTTCTGGACCATTTATTATCAGCTCCACAGCAAAAAATTCAAAATTACCAATCGCAGTTTATATGTCTCATCATAGCCACAACACCACAATGGCATAAGTAAAGTACATAATCGCAGAAAGGAAAAAAATATAATTGGACCAAATGGATCAGCTGCAGATGGCACTTTATGTCTTTTCGTTAAAAGCCATGAATGATTAATCCTTCGCGTTTTTTTCACAGAGTACTGCTTACTTTTGGAAGTTACAAAGTGCAAGACCACAAGCTGTCTTTCTGGTAGGTTTTTTTAGCCAGAGTTGTAGATATTTGAAAAGAGGTGACAATTTAGTCAGCCTCTGATGAAATAGGAAAAAATTAACGCAGATGAACAAACGAGACACAAATCTATACAAGCAGCATTTCAAATTAGTACATTTAAAAGTTTTTCTTTCATTCTTTCTTTCTTTCTTTTCATTAATGAGAATGGCAACATTAACCTTCAAACACACAAGGCAACAACATAGAATAGGATCACGTGTTTTTACTACCCTCATACAAAGATATTAATAGTGAGGTTGGAAGACTTCCACGTTTAAGGTAGAAAATATATCGAGTTCTCCAACGTATATACAAGAGGTGCAGAAGAACAAAGCCATTGTAAACATAAGCCGAAGTACTGATTCGGATTCAAATTAGTGTTTTCTATTTTCACCTCTTACTTTGCTTGGTAACAAACTGAATCATAGACCTCGTGTGTGAAGCTTCTTCCTGACACACATCAATTCAAAATTTTGAAAACATTTTACAAGAGATTGCAAAATTTGCATGCGAATTGCATTCATATCATCCTCAACTAAATCCGAACGGAAACCTTAATAAAAACATCACTTTGGCTGTTAAACCTCCTGTTTCATCTGATAACTCAATCACTGGCTTTTAGGTAATATTTTTGGTTTTGAAAGAATTTTTTCGATTACTGAATGTCTTGAAACATAAGGCAGGTGTGAGCAAATAAAACGTATATTTAACAAATAGATTTCATGTTGCCGTGCGCCTGTTCAGTAATAGATCACAGATGACGTAAAAATGTGGTAAGAACAAAAAAGTGGCACACGAGGCGATAGCCGAGTGTGTCACTGATGTTCTTACCACATTTTTACGTCTTCTGTGATCTATTACTGAACAGACGCACGGCAACATGGAATCTATTTGTTTTATATAATAACGAAACAAACTACTACTGATAAAGCTTTTTTTTATTTCAAAATCTTTCAACATAACTCGAAAGCCGGCCTTTGCCCACTCTGGCGAACACGAAAAAAGCCATTTGACGTAATCTATTGTCTATACAAATTGAAGCAATCTCATTGGTTGCTATGCGTAGCAAAGAATTGTGATTGGTCCTGGAAAATCACGCCACTGTCAAACTTGACTCCAGCGTCGCTTCTCGTGGAATGAAAACTTACAGCGAAACCAAATTTGAACTGCGAAATCTACAAATCTTAAAGAAAATGCCGGATAAGTCAAGTCAGTTTTTGTCATCAGAGCAGCCCTGTGAGCCGAAAAGCTTGGATGTTGCCTCGAATATTGCAGGAGTTCAAAAACTACGCTCGGAAAACTTGCGGCTGCGGTCAACCTGAAGGCCATTCGATTCGAGTTTTGAAAGAAAGGAGCGTTAGTGATGGTGGAAATTTGTGTCCTCTGTGGTTGGTGATTCTCAAATCAGTTTGAAATAGTGTCGGAGACACCTTTTAGCTGCGATGCAGTTGGCCGTGAGCTGTAGTGAGCTATACTTTGCTCGCTGCTGTGTCCTGAAATGGACTGGAACATTCGCATAGGAAAGCAAGGTTTTGTGTTTATTTTAACTGATTTTAAGAAGTGGTTTTGATGTTTTATTCCAGACAATCACTGTGTCACCAATTATTTTAGGACTGAGAAAAGTTCAATGTTTTAAATAAATTAATCTCATAAACATTTTGTTTATTGGGTTTGTTAAATTCGAGGTAAAGCAATGGTTCTCGACTTACCAAGACTAATTTTTAATTTGTGTTTGGTTTAGTCTCGCTCGACTACCGGCTGAGACTGCTCGAGTATTTTTTGTGAGTCATTTTCTAAAACAGAAACGGCTTTATCTTTCTTCTTTCTGCTAGACTATGCTTCTGGTAGCTGTTCAATGCCTGGACAAGACTCCCTTGTACCTTATCTTTTGCCCAGTTATGCAAAATATTATCTAAATTCTCAAAACTTTCCGCCATTTTAAAACACAGAGGGAAAAACTTTGAAATGATGACGTCGATCGTGCGTCTGTCCTCTAATAGATCATAGGCGAGAACCAATCAAAATGGGAGAAGAACTTGGGTTATTATATAATATAATTTAAACAAATATTTACGTTTTTGACACAATAAATAATCTGATAAATTTTAAAAGGCTGCTATCATAAGACACGATTAAGTCAAATAAAAGCAATCAATTCGAAAAGGGCTTAGTTTCCCGGTCAAGAGACCATGGTTTCTTGTACCGGTGACTTAAAAGCAGCAACGAAAGAGAAATGCATGGTTACATGTCCATAAAAATGCGAATGCATTCGAAATCAGATCGCCAAACATTGAAAACGTAAACAAAGTCTTGCATTAAATAAGCTAATGTCCTGGCATTTGTTTCTCGCATTGTATCGAGAATAAAGTCGTTGACTGCTCTGTAACTGACCAAACAAACAGGGCTTAAGGCCCCTTTTCAAAGCGCGGTGAGTTGCGCAACTGCACTGTCATATTCAGGTATGACAATTATTCACTTTGATAAAGGTGATGGCCTGGGTACGAGAGTATCCCCTGTTGTTTACAAGCTTATTAGGGAGCGGTTAAGGAGGGAGGGGGAAGTCATTTTCGAGAATGTCTTTACACAAGAGTTGCTGCACACAGAGATGTATCAACTGCATATTACCCACTATGGTATTTGCATTCCTCTCAGAATTTTGTTTTAACCCATAATTCCACAGGCGCCTCTTTTTCAAAGTCAGCTATGGAACAAAATCGATATTTGAAACTTTCAGTAACAGGGTCAAGCATTGATTTTTGTATTTCTAAATCAGACAATGTAAGACGAGAGTACTTATATCTACTTGGCTTCCGTTAGTACACTCTCAAAACTATTTATGCAGAACAATCTTGAACAATGATGGTGCAAATTTGCTTTGCCAAGAAATGGACAGACAAAGTCTTTGTCGCTTAATTTAACTTAATTGATAAAGACCTTGGGCGTCTGATAATGTAAAACCACTCGAAACACCAACGTGATAAAACAAAAGTGCCGCTCAGCTCATCTTTGAAATGTTTTAAAGACCTTGGAAAATCGTTCAAATTTGCAACACTAATGAAACTTTCAAGGCCAAAACGGTTTTGTGTAACTTTTCGCAAATTAATGCAGATTTTAAAAAAAAGATTCGACGTACTGAGCATATCTCACCAATTAAAGTTACTTCCTTGCCTTTAAAGCCATTAACAGCAGGTTTTTATATTTAAATATTGACCGCTCGTTGATCTGGTGCCTATTTCATTTGGTGCTGATTTCAAAATAACCTCAAAAAAGAAAGGTAAAACAGAGAGAAATAAATTAAAGTCCAATTTTTTCAGAAAGACAATCTTGCTTTAATTAAAAACCGTGCATTCTCACAAAGATATTTAAAATATGATACTTTGAAAGACGCTGCCAGCTTTATTATCCCACATAACGATTTTTGAATATTAACTTGGAAATAACCAATCACAGCCTGCGATAATGTCTTGCAGACGAGCCGACGCTATGCTTTCACGACGGAAAGATAATTTAAGTCGTACGAAACCTCGAACTGGTTAAGGGCTTCACAAAATGCAAGCATAAACTGCAGATATTAATGGCCAATCGATCAAGGTAGGTTTAATTATTTTCCCTTCGATACTGTACCTCTTAGCCATTGTCGAATTTTCTCGCCAAGCAAACCATAAGATCTCCATAAATCTATTGAAAATTCTGACTGTAAATAATTAAATACTGGTAGTAACCTCGCACAAACCTTCCGTTGTCGACTTTTTTTCTCTGCACACACATTTTCAATATTGTGCGTGAAAAAACTATCATTCTATGAAGACGAAACCTTTGGTTCGATTTGAATTCAGCCCGATACATCTTTCTGGTTATACAGTGTTTATGGATAGCAGTCCCAAGTAAAGGTTTCTTTTATATCCCACCTACGTTTTAACGTTGTGATGCGTATATTCCATCTTAATGAACTAGTCTTAGAAGCAAAGCCAACAAGCTTGATTGTAATTCATGATTTATTTTCGTCAAATTGAAAAACCTTATGTTCTTACAAGCTCTTAACTTTTCCTTTTACCTGCGACTAAGGCAACATGAACGGACATCTCTTTCAAAAATTATATTTTTAAGCCACATTGTTTTCCACAAACATCAAGGTGACGATCGAGTTTGAGGCAAACAAAATCTTCGATGAGGTTATTAAAAGATGCGTTTCACAGCTTGTGTCTTTTAATAATCTCACCTCTATGTTGGGCTACCGCAATGCAAATATTCTTCAAGTGGTTGATGACATAATAATAAACATTATGCTTTCTGTAGACGGTGGGGGAACCCATCCTTTTAGAAGCATTACTTAAACTTCCAAAGTTCAAGTTATTCTCAAAACCAATAATATCTCATCTTAAATGTGTTTTTTTTCCCATGTGCTAAGCAACTAATACGCTTTGCAAGTTTTCGGTAACATTCAATATTCCACAATTTAAAAATGTTACGACAAACATGCAAGCTGCATTCACGTGTTTGCATTAAAAAGATCGTTTTACAATATTTTCTGCACACAACAGAAAGTCTTCCGAAGGTTCTCCATTTTCCAACTATTTCCGTTCTAAAACTGTGTAAAGAACTAAAGGAAAATATTACTACAGTCTTGCTGTTTAGGTTTTTAATTTCCACGACTTCATGCAATGTATTGTGATGTAAATCAAGAAAGGTTTAATATCTGTGAGTCTGAATTATCCTATTTGCCTAACAAAGCTATCCAACGAGAAGACCTATAGATTAAGTATTTGATGGCACCAGCATATTTTATTTTTTTGTCTTTTTATGTTTTCTTTTCAAAAAATTTTCTATATCAGAAATACAATCTTTGAAATACAATATACACCACATTTGGTTACATTGGAGATAAAGGGTTTTTGAATTTAGGTCACGGATGAGGTTGACACGTTTCTTTAACATCACGAAAAAGCAGTATCCTCGTTTTATTAGTTTGTGCAATTGTCAAATACTATAATCTTTTGAATGGTATTAATTTTTCTTTGATTAACGAGCGTGTCTTGTTCAGTAATTTCTTCAGTAGTAGATCAAAGGAGACTTCAAAATGTGGTAGGAAAATCAGTACGTGACACTCTCGGCGATCGCTTCGCCTCTTTTTAAATTCTCATTGCATCTTGACGACACCTGTGATCAATTACTGAACAGACGTACAGCAACATGGAATCTGAATAACAATGGAGCAAGTCTGCTGACTACCGCTATAAACGCAGAAAAACTTATCGCCACAACGACCTGATAGAGTTCAAACCGAGAGCCAAGAATTGCAGACGAGCACAGCGTTTTCGATCTGGTGTCTATTTCGATCTATTTCTATTTTTGACTGATCGAATGTCTTACAGATCCTACGCATATATACTAGCAGCATCTTCGTTTGCGGTCCCTTGCCACGTTTGTATTTAACAAGGATTCTATTTGTTTTATAAAAAAAAAAAAAAAAAAGCGAACTACATCATCTTAAAGTCTGCTTTTCAATTTATCTTAAGAAGAACCAATTAAAACTGCGAGAATAATTTTGCACACAGGTTGTAGACGATTAAAGTAAAATAGATTTGGTGAAGAAGTTTCATTTGCGTGAGATTGCCCTCACAAATACCTTATTCAAAATTGTTCCCATGACAACGAGCTTCGCCCTTTCAATGTACAGTTGACCACAGTTGCACCCCGTTATCCTGTACTCTCAAGGGAAACGAAGCGGAGGTTTCAAACAACGTCGCTAGTGAATGACAAAAAAGCATATCCATGGGAAAGTGATTTGTGATACAGATGGCAAGGAGTTCAAAATATACCAGCTCGAGACAGCCAGATTCATAGGGGGTATTTTAAAACATTATCTTGATTGAATAGTTGAAGCAATTTTACAAAACCAAGTCATACTTTCAAACTTTGTCGGTGATAGCAATAGATACCGTGATATTTTGCAAAATGTAGACACGAAACATTCACAATAACTTCGTTATAAACTGCTGGTGTGAAATAATTAGTGCTTTAACTTGCGTGAACGTAATCCATACGCCAGAACGACGTTTTTTATATAGTGTTCTATTTTTTTGAAACAAGAGATAAGACTTCACAACTGCTGGTAATTAAAGGGATTTATAATAGATCGCTTTAACTGTCACGCAAAAAAAAAAACAGAAATGAAAAAGCATTCGGTGGATGAAGTCAAGAAAATGTGATCTTATAAAAAATAAAGAAAGAAGACATTCCTCCAAGTTTTAGGTCTGTGCGCTTTCCCGAACTTAGCCCAGTAAGGAGCCCCCATATTGGCGTACCTCCATGGTACACCAATATGGCCGCCGGAAAATGGCGTAACCATTTGGAGCTTACTTTGGTTATCTAGGCCACTGATTACTATACCTGTACTACACCAACCTACATTTACATAAACACCTTTCCTTCTACTGTACTTTTACTGTACAAATGGCTAAAAGTTACGAGATGAGTATATCTATTCGACAAACTCTATCTTAGCTCTATGCCGCGCAATCACTGGTTTGCAAACGAAAGACGCTGCTGAGCTGAAAAGTTGTCAAAATATACCCATTTTGCACAGCTTATGCCTGATGAGGATAGAAACGCTGGTGGCTCTGTAGGTTTGGATTTCAGAATTTGATAGCGTCACGTCAAACCATGTATTGATCTGAAAGTCATGTGTACTTTTAAAGGGATCTAAACAAAGAATAAAGAGCTGAATCTAAAAAAGACCATAACCCCTTCACCATACCTCTTTAAAAACGCTAAGAAAATCGCATGAATAGTAAAACGCATCCACATTAGATTGCGAGTTAAGTAATCTTGCAACTTCTATGTGATAAAAAACTAACCCTACAAATTCGAATTCGTACATGCGTGTATCGTGCGTGAGCGTGGATATATGCTTGCGGGCGTGGCATCCATGTCGTGTGTGTAAAGCGGCCTTCACAAGGCAAACTAAAGTTAGCAAACTCGTGTTGGTAAACTCAAGTTGGTGTGTGTGCACGGCACAAAAACAGTCGGCAAACACGTTGGCAAACCGTTGGCGACAAATGGAACTTGCCTCTATTCTCGCCAATTTTTTCACCAACTTTTTCGTGTTGGTAAACTCGCATCTGACGTGTGAACGATTGACAAACATGTGTTGTTGACTGTCAACCAAGCAAAACACGGGCTCTATTCACGTGATTTATTTGCGTGACACTTCACAAAATGGCGGACGAAATTCTAGGTTCACAATGGGTGTCTGGAAAACCCGAATAGCGAATAGCGAATAGTCGCGAATAGCGAACAGCGAATAGTCCCGAATAGCGAATAGCGAATAATACGAGTAGTCTCGAATAGTGCGAATAGTGGCGCACAGTCTCGAATAGTGGCAAATAGTGGCAAATTAGTAGCAAATGAGGTACCCAGTATCTCGCAGTCAACCTCGCAGCAACGTAGGACGGGATTTTGCCGCTAAAAAGCACAGACACTTATCAGGACAAAAGGTGTTTCTAAAGGTCATTTCTTCTGTTTTAACCGCTCCAAAAGCGTAAATGCGTCTTTATTAGGTTATCCTTGTGTTTTCCGTTTTCTTAATGTCGACGATGGACAGCCCGAGCCTGAGTCCGGAGAAGAAAAGGTAATAAATTCACTGAAATTCTGTTGCTTATTTGGATAATTAATTAACGCAAGGATATTAGACCTAAGGCCCAGTTCAGATGTGGTGCTTCTGCCGTGCCGAACTAAATTTAGGAATTAAGTTCGACAAAAGCACGGCAGAAGCACGGCGTCTGAATCAAACTTTTGAATTAAGTTCGGCAAGCAATTAAGTTCTGCCGAGCTGCACGACTCTGGCACGGCAGCGATTCAAACGTCGTGCCTCTCTCGCGCTAATCGAAATTCTTAAATTATATTAATATGTTTTGGCGGGATTGCGTTCCCACGGGGAGTTAGGAGAATTTTTACGAGGCATCAGTAAATTTTAAATTTGATTCGACTCTGGCACGACGTCTGAATCAGAGTTGTTTTTTCCGCCGTGTCATAGTCGAACCAAATTGCAATTGAGTTCGGCACGGCAGAAGCACGACGTCTGAACTGGGCCTAAGGCGGTGACTATTGACGACTCTTCGTCACTATTCGCCACTTTTCGCGACTGTTCGCCACTATTCGCACTATTCGAGACTATTCGGGACTATTCGCTATTCGCTATTCGGGTTTTCCAGACACCCGTTCACAATTGTCCGACTGCCGGTGTGGGACGTTTCATCTGTAGTCTACAAAGATACTAAAACGAAACAAAAGTAAATGGACGAGCTAGCGGACAAACTGGGTTTCGTCCAAACCTTTCTATTTCTCCACCACTTTCTGTTTCTTCTCTTCTCTTCTTCTGTTTCACTGTTCTGCGTGAGTACCACTGTTCTTAGTCGGCCATGTTGCAAATTACCGTGTGTTGTGATCTGTCGCGAGTTTGACGTGTGAAAGTACGAGTTTGCCAACTTTTTGAAGTTTGCCAACACGAGTTTGCCATCTTAAGTTTGCCGTGTGAAGGCCGCTTAAGAGGAGAGAGTTGAAAAGACGACGCGCAGCGGAGTATTTTTGAAGAAATTCGAAGTGTTTGGATAACCGATGAAATACTATCTCGAGTGTTTGATATATCTTCTCAATCAAAACAAGGAGTAAACGGAGAAGTAAAATCGTCAAAATACATGCTAATTAAGACCGGGTGTGCAAACCTCCTTCATGGTTGTGATTTTCTTTGTTTTAACTTAATTGATGAATTATTGATGAGTTTGAGAAGAGACGATCCGGCAACAAAACCCTGTTACTAATGTAATAATATACATCCCAAATTCCAGAGTGCTGATTGGCTAAGAACACGTCAGTTAATCCCAAACAATGCAGAAACTTAAAATTGGGTACAGAAAGATGAAATTAAATTGGATGTATATTATTAACAAGTAATCAATTGGTTTTTCTCATGCGTTTTGGAATAAGCACTCATTGATGTTCCAAACGCTACAAATTGCACTCGCCCTACGGTCCAATGCTATTTTTTAATCCTTGAACTATTTTATAGTGCTTATTTATTGCAAATTGCACTGGAAATCATTTGATTACCTATAATAATGTCACCAAAGTAAAGCTGTCACATGGTAGAATTAATTAGAAAGGCCAGCAATTAAATTTTGGTAACTAGCAATAAAATAAATGCCATAGTAATTAAACAAAGGTTTTGTTTTCAGTGACGATAAATCTAAAATGGGTATTTCATTTCCGCTGGAAGTCACCATATGTCTTACTAAATTGTCACCATGTGATTACAATGACAATTGCGACAGTCCCCGTTAAAACAGTCTATTTATATTAAAAGCAATAATGAGTTTTATGAAATTGGAAATGACGCAATGTAAACTTCCTATTGAAATTTAAGGGCAAATTTCATTAGCTTCCAATATTACATGTAGATCTTATCAAGATATTTGTATTCAATACGGCCGTTATGTCTTTGGAATTAGGACATACAAGATTATTCGAGTGTTGGAAAAGTTAAAAAGTAAGTTAAAGCTTCAGTGTTATTTTGATACCAAACCATGTCAATATATTTATCATATAGTTTGCTTCATTTCAGAGTAAATGCGAGGAACATTTTGGGGATGTCAATTAATAACAATACCACTACACGGTCGTACTCTTCGCGATGTAAAGTTAATGATCTGAACGCGAAATTAGCGAACTGAATAACTTGCCGGAAAACCGACGTATTTTCTTTTTTTTAACGAAAAATATCCTGCATGCAGTTTAACTACATATGATATAGCAACTCATATGTGATTCATAAAACTCTTTCATGCATATCCATAATGTACGCATGCGCTCGTGGGCATTAGCGATTGGTCGATTATAATTGGGGTCAGTTTCCCATTGCTGGAAATCTGTCACACGTTTATCCGCAACTTCGGTGAAGGAAAGGAACAAGGAAAATTTTAATGCTTCAATAAGATGTTTGTGGTCAGATTCGATCTTGTTTCTTTATCTGCGGCTGCCGAAACTGAGTTTTGAAAACAAATAGGTTAGTGTGTATAAACTGCCTTTGCTGAGCCAATAGGAAACCGTGCAGCAAAGTGCTTTCATTTCAGTTTGATGCATAGCGCAGAGTATTCCGATATATAAGCTAAAAAGCCATTTCCTTAGAAATTACTGTTCTTGATGTTATCGCTTAAATAACCCAATGATCAAAGAAAGATTTTACAACAAGGTTTAGCTTAAGGTGCTGCGAAATCTATACATTTCAATTATGATAAATCTTAAAAGAGGATTTAAGATAGAAATTTTTATCAGACCTTTTTCAAAAAGTGGGTTTTACATGAAACAGTTGTAGAATAAATTATCTGCAAATATCGGGGAAAGGGTCAACAAAACACAATTTGCTTTTTTATTAAATGACATCTTTATTCCCCAAAGAATACACACTAGGTTTTTGCCAAACGTATCACACTAGGAGGTTTCAGACAACATCCAGGGAAGAATTTTTAGGTAATATGTAGACACACATGTACGTGCTTCCGATATAGTGTGACTTATTAAATATTCATTTTTCAGTGGTAGAAAGAGCAGCCTTATTTATACCGCAGCCTTATACACAGAATACATACAAACACCCGAGACCGTCAATAGTGGATTCTACCCATAAATCTGGGCTTACAAAATTCAGTCGTTGCTTGATTATAACAACGTAGAAAGGTAGGAAGTGGTGGGATTTTCTCCAAAAGAATACAAAAACAAACTAAAAATAAGCTGTATGAGTAGGTGACAGTCGAATAATTAAATTGCCTCTCAAATAGCCACTAATTTTCCTTTTTTTTCTTTTCTTGGTTTATTAGTAACAATAGACCTCCCAGTAAAAGAAGCTTTTTAAGAATGCGGATCGGCCTGTGAGAGAAGACGGTAATTCTGTGAATTGCGTTGGCATAAGGACTTGGGAGATTTTGTAATTCAACAAAGAAAAGCTCCCTGACAGATGGAGATTGATGATAAGAGCGCTTTATTTAATCAGCTGTCAGCTCACGTTTAAAGGCACTACTACTCACAGATTTCATTTGATTTGAATACAATCTCACTCAAGATAGCAAACGAAAGGCGACTGATTAACAGCCATCAACGATTCATGACACCGAAGGCGAGAGACCATGGCGAACGGAACAGCAACAAACGGCGAAAAATCGGACTGGAGCGAAGGCAAAGCTGAGCTACACGTAATCCTTCTCTGTACTGTAGTGCTTCTTATAGCAGCAGTGATTGTGGCCGGAAATTCCTTAGTGATTGCTTCAGTGGTGTCCAACAGAAGACTCCAAACGAAAACAAGCGCATTTATAACAAGTCTCGCTGTGGGTGATCTTATGATCGGGCTGGTTGTGATGCCGTTGATTGTGGTCTCCAACACTGTTGGACCCAGTGTGGAACATGGACTCGAGTACTGCCATGTGACGATCTCTCTGGCTGTGATGCTTATGTTTAATTCGGTGGCAAATCTCGGTGCTGTGACGTTTGATCGCTTTTTAGCTGTAGTGGTTCCTCTTCGCTACAAATCAATCATGACAAAACGAGTTATTGTGCCTATCATAGCCTTCGTGTGGGTTTTTTCAACGGTATTTGGATTTATCCCATTCATGGGATGGCGTACTGTCATTCAACCTAAACGTTCCTCAGGGTTATTTTGTCAAGTGCCTCTAAATCTTGCTCGAGGGTACATTATAACAGTTTGCGTTGTGGGACTCCTTCCATCGATTTTTGTCCTCGCAGCGTACATCAAAATCTTCCAAACTGCGTATCACCACGAGCTACGGATCGCAGCAGCCATCAACAGCGTTCTTCGGAATCAGAACGATCTCAAACTCAACATGATTAAAGAAATGAAGGCGGCAAAGATGGTCGCTTTGGTTTTGGGGGCTTTTATCTTCTCATGGGCGCCTTTGTTTGTAATCATGATTGTAGATATTGCGATGAAGAACGCAGTGAACTCGTACATTTATGCGGGAGCGGTGATCTTTGCCACTCTCCACTCAGCTCTGAATCCAGTTATTTACGCGTCCATGAATTCAGAATTTAGAGACACCTTTAAAGCGTTGCTGCAATGCCGGGGTGTCAACGTGAACAGAGTAGCCCCACTTGGTACAGTTTAAGGTTGCTCAAAAGCAGCGGGGATCAACGGAACACGATTATGATTTAATGAAACCAACTGTTCTGCGATTTCGTAATTGTAGATACAGTGTTACCACGCTTATCGTGACTTTTTTAGCGATCTGTAAGCTAAAACAACCTCGGAAGACACAATTATTCAGAGCAACTTGATATTTTCAAAAGCGAAATTCGTGCGTAATTGCATTGTTTTTTTTTTTTCTTTTCCTCGATATTTCATATAACGAAAAGGACGAAATCTGCGTCTGGCGTAAATAACCCTGGAAAATTACATCGACGCCAGAAATCGCCTGCGACCTGGTTGTGGGAGCTGTACGTGAGTAACAATGGGGAAATATCGCTCAACACGGACCACGGCGCCGGCAAAATTTGTTAGTTTGTTGATGTACTGATTAAAACGACACTTACCCAGCGAAGGTATTGTTGCTGTTATATTCAATTCATTTCAAACATTAAAAATTCTCGTTCTGCTTCACATGTTTGTTTCCAAATTTGCTTTCATGAAAATGAAAAACTACAAATTACAACGATTTCATAAATCATTTTTTGTACTTTAACTATTTCTGTGTTCATTTTCACTGGAAAAAAAAGGTTGCTTTGTTTTGCCCTAATGTATCAAGCTGTTTTATAGTTCCTTGTGCATTTTGTCTCAGTTTCAGTTCAAGCTTTTGTCCTGTTGAGACGAAACACTTGTCGAATTATTAGCAAGTTCTCTGAAGTTATGTGACACTACTGTGGTTAGTTCACCACGACACTACACGTAGATTTTCCCTCCGCTAAGTTCCAGAATTCTTTCTCAGATCAATTTAATTTATGCACTTAAACCACTGTAGAACTTATAAGATTCAACTCTATTTAATTTCCAAGCGTTTTCTATGTTTACTTCGTTGTATCACCCACAAAAAGAAAGCACTTTCATGCAAATTTTTTGACACTGTTTTATAGAAAGACAAAGCGATATATTTGCAGCCAGGAACTTCCGTCGCGCCAATTTGAAACCTGATTTGACGCTCTTGTCAAACCAGTTGAATAAAGATTTCTTTTAATTAGAAGAATGTTTAATTTACCGTAGGAAGCAGTGAATATCTTTGAACATAACAACGGAGAGTAGTTTTAAACAGATAATTGTTAAAAGGGGATGTTCGAGGCTTTGAATATTGATTGATTTACAAGCTCAAGATAAATCAAAGACAGAGTTGCATATAGTAATCCTGCGTTCGATCGATGATAGGCATTCGTTAAGGTAATCTCTCTGTCTTTAATTTCCTTTGTATGACAACTCAAACGCCAAAATCTGATTTCCACATAATGTGTCATCTTCTTTTGTTCAATTCCGGCAGTCCATCTCAAGGTAGACTTTTATTTTAAACGCGTCTTTCAACCGCTTTCAAGCTGTCAATCATCTTACATCCTCTTTAAGGTTCAAAACCTCTCGTAATTCAAAAACAAAAAGTTTAAATGGCACTACAGAGTTTCCTGTTGTAACAAAATAAGGTTCCAATTAACTTTTCGAGTGATACTTCAACTCCGGTACAAAGAAAATCAGGGAATTAAGATAATCACAATGAGGAAAAAGCTACAGACAAATCATAACCCAGAGTCAAAAATGTCAAGATTAAGGATAAATTTTGGCGTGGTCATTTTTTCCCCTGAGTTTTTCGTTTCAGGCCCAAGGAAGAAAAATAAGGTTCGCTGTTTGGATTTTTAATACACCAAACAGTTAATCGACAGAACTTTCGAGCATACTTACTGCGTTCAACTGGGTGTTGATCATCTTTTCAGTAAGTGTCGTCTGTAATGAATAATTCAGACAAAGACAAGACAAAAAGAGTCTATTTAAATTGACTTGTCTGTATAAATATGGTTACTAAGTGAAGTCAACGCATATTTAACCTAGGGGAGAAGGCCTTTCGCCTATGGGTGGCAAGTTTTGAGTGTAGGTCATCATAAATTGATCGAGTTTTTGTTATTTTCTGGGATTCAATAGCCTCGAAAAAGTTGTTATTACCATAATATGTTAAATCATACAGTTGCAAAAACAAATATTGAGCAAGGCTTTCAATCGTGGGTGCACCTCTTGACAAGCTGATTATACGCAGACTCCAACAGTGCAATTACCAAGTGAACACAAGGTTATGGCAACCATCGTCAAATATTTTTTAATTGTCGTATTCTTTTGTGTGGCTTTATCCCTCAGGCGTCTGTACACTAGTTATGTTGTCAATTTTTCAAAGTGGGCGAGCCTGCTGTGTAATGAATTTATTAATACCTCCTAATTCAAACAAAACCATGCTTTTTAATTAGTTTTATTAAGTGCGAAATATTAGCCATTTTAAATTGCTTTTCGTCGTTGTCTTTTTTCGCTTTTTTAACGATCTACTCATAAACCACAATGATTTGCCAGTTAACTTAGTTCAAACTTTATTTTTGCTCGCTGCAAACTGTTTAAATTTAACTTTTTTTGCTACAAATTGCAGATCAGGTTCATTTCAATCAATGCAAAACAAAGTTGTTTCTGATTAAGGCAACGCTTTTTTTTTTCTCTTTTTCCACTCCACGTGCCTTTCGTTGTTTTCATTGAAAAACTTGGGCAAATGGCAGGAAAATCCTGCAGATGAACCTAAAAATTCCTAAGTGTCTATAATTCGAGAGGAGAATTCAGAATAAGGCTTAAAGCTATCCGAGCCATGTATACACTTTGTTGGGTTTTTCACATTTAATCATGTTTATTTTCAATAGATTTTCCCTCAGTGTTTCACTGCTGTGTCTATCCGAAAAACCTCCCACCCCTCCCTCCCTCCCTCTCTCTCTCTCTCTGATTTAGAAGAACGTTTGAAGTCTTTGAAGGCATCGAATACGGAGAGATGGCGGAACAGCCTTCGCTTTTTACAAAAATTGATTCAAGTGAAAAAAAGGAAAACGGTACATGTCAGTTACAAGATTCTTATGTTCAGAGTTTGCTGGATAAGACAGAAACAAACCAGATGTTTGAGGCTCTAATTAATAACACCTCGGTTCATCATTCGTTTTGTAAAAGCTTTACATATCGCTTGTTGCAGCCCTTCCCCTCCCACTTCCCCCACCCCCCCCCCCAAAAGCAAGGCGTATTTTTTGCACCAGCAAAAATATAAACAAGTATTTACTTCTTTCACAAAGGAGTACCAACAACACATGAAAAGTCATTTATTATATTTCAAAATCTCGTCGACCTGAACGACCCCCTAAACGTGCACTTAATTTCAAAACATTAACACCAAGGCAAACTTTTGGCCAAACCGGAGGCTCGGGGAACAATAACATACTAGAATTCTCTTTTTTTTTTTCACACAGGAGAACAGCAAACTTATAAGTGGCTGTGCATAAAGTGTTCCCTACCTTTCGATATAATTCTCTTTAGTGTTATCGCTGTTTTGGTAAAATTAAATCGAGGGAATTTTTGAAGTCGAAAGTGAATTACAGTATTGAAATTAGCAGAACGTTACATGTACTACAATTAACTGAGCGAACTATTTTAGTCACCTAGAATTAATATCAACTTTGTGCCAACTATAAAAGCAACAACTGCTCCCTTTGTCAAACGTCCTTTTGTAACTCCGATTGAGTGGCACCAAACGTGGTGCATCACTCTTGACAACTTAGGGACGCACCAATAACGAAACAAAACTAGTTTACAAACGTATTGGGTAGTGGAATCTAAGGTGGTTCTCGCTTGACTGTTAAAAATGCTGAATCTTTCCGCGCTGGTTTTTGTTGAGCTTTGTAATTGGATAGAAAAACCCCTCTCATTAATCAGAACCTGTCGAGTTTTAAACCAGTCAGGAGCAAAGCAAAGTCAGTCGCCAGTCGGGTTACGCGCTCTGTAACCATTACATATTTGCACTGCTTTGCACCTGTTACATATTTTCTCGCAATTTGTACCTGTTACATATTCTCCCGCGCTTTGCACCCGCTACATATATCACGCGCTTTGCACCCGCTACATATTTTCCCGCGCTTTCTACTCGTCACATTTTTCCCGCGCTTTGTACCCGCTACATATTTTCCCGCGCTTTGTACCCGCTGCATCTTTTTCCGCGCATTGAAATCGTTACATCTTTTCCCGCGCTTTGAACCCGCTACATATTTTCCCGCGCTTTGTACTCGTTACATATTTTCCCGCGCTTTTCACTGTTTGCATAACGAAGTGCATTTTTGCCCGGCCATTTAAAAGGTCTTTTTTTGCTGCACTGAATAAGGTTGTTATAACCTTTACAACCAATACAATGCCAACTAGATCAGTTCTTTTTCACAGAATTGAAGAACCCAGGAACTTTCTCTGAAATAACAAACAAAAATAGCTTTAGTTAGTTTAAAAATTGAACACTGTTCCAAAAATTCACATTAACCAAACAAATAAGCTAGTTATTACCTGTACATTTGTGCCGAATGTTTGACCAGATGATTTTGGCCTGCGAGAAGCCAAACACACCCAGCCTACCCCCCAGGTGAGTGTGGTCCTCGATATTTCCGGAGTCAGTAATCATCTCCGAACCGCGAAATACTTGCAGCCTGTAGAAAATACGGGAAGAAATAAAATTTAGCTTCGAGAGAACTTTTACATGGACGGGTTAAACGATGACATCTCTGCATAGCGAGTGTCCTAAGTTAAATAATGGTTCTAGATTTAGCTGTGTAGTAATCAAACTGTATCCCAGGGAACTCATGTAATACGGACGGGGGAGCTCGTCGCACCTTTTAGAGGTTAAAAAAGCCGTTTTGCTACCTCTGAGGTTGTTCAGTCGCAAAAGGTCCACAGCGGGAACTTTTAAGGTACCTTTTAGTATATTGTGCCGAAAAACTATGACAGGAGATAATGTGTTGTTTTAGAACTGGTTCCCCTTAAGGGAGAAAAAAAAAAAATTCAACTCACGCCCATAAAACAGGTTCTTGGTCCTCTTAGGAGATCTTTTCAAAATTTCCGGAGAGCGCCCCCTTCATTTTTATATGGGAGTTCCCCCGGCACTGTATACCTAATAAGCCCCACTGCCGGCCGATGATACAGTTCCCATCTGTAAGCCGTCTTATTCTGCCAGGGAGTCTGCGAAGGATCCGACCATAGCACTTTCACCTGAAATAATAACAGGCTTTGAGATTAATTTCTTGAAGGTGCAAGCGCGGAATATATCGGTTACCACGGTTACCTCATCCGGGGTAGTGTTGGAGTTCCACAAAGCGTTCCGAAGGGTTTGGCTTGGACCACTCTTCGAATTGACAGCCTGTGTTGAAAGAAATGGGAACTAAACGTTTAATCGGTGTTATTTGGAAATGTGTTAATCAACCAAAATAAGAAGCGAGAACATGTAAAACTGAACGTTAAAGGAGCTAGTCAATGTTTAGTTTACGCATCTTGAGAATTTCAGCCTAGATTTTTCAAGTTCTTCGTTCGTAATCCGTGTCAATCTTCTCCGTCTTTAACCATTCATGTCCCTTTATGGTTTATTATTACTATTATTATTATTATTATTATTATTATTATTATTATTATTATTATTATTATTATTATTATTATCATCGTCGCTTTGGTGTTTTTCTATCTTAGTAAACTATTATTTTCAGGTTTCTTCAATTTTTAAGGTTATTTTGTACTTGGCTAAAATAACTCAAAATACCGTGACTAAGCTTAGTTAAAGCGCGAGAAAACAAGTCCGAGCCAAGTGCGCGAAAACCTGTAATTGATGTCAAGCGTGGGCGACAGTAAACCGCGCCAGGGACAACAAAACATAATCAAAACCACGCTAGTAAAACACTAAACCAATGCCAAGGCAGGGGAAACACGTGACCAGTGCTAAGCGCGCGAAAAGTGACGTAAACCAAATCTGGATTAGTTTAGGTTTTGTAGCTGTCAGTGAAAAGGGAGCAACATTTTTTGCTGCAGACTTTTTAGAAAGAACTTTCTTATTCTTAAACAGAATTTGTAGTTCCATTCTGAGACGTGAATAGCTGAGTTATCGAAACCTGATTTGACACTTCGCCACTCTGTTCTGAACCAAGTTCCTTTAAAAAACGTTCCAAAGTACACCTAGACAAAGTGGACTAAACAACGATGTCTTCAATGAACTAGCAACAAATTAAACAGCAATAGTTTTTCAAGAGGTATAAGTAAATAGTCTTTGAGGTGTTCCCACATGAAATCGCGATTCTGTAGATCGACTAACAATGCTTGTTTTGAGTGGAGACGGGGCAAAATACTACATACCACTTACACGTAAGTAGTACTGACCTTCAGTTGCAGTCCCGGCTCAGCTATAGCAGCGAATGGTGTTTTCTCCCAATATGTTTGACGCTTCTTCTTCCAAGTGATCACGTAGAATGCGCTGCTACTCTGATAACTGAACACAATACCCGCGAAGTCATCATCGTCGTTATTGTTTATAAACAGCGTGCCTGAGAAATCAACTCCAGAAAAGCGACTGCGACCTGTCAAGGTAAGAGGGAGGCAAGGCTTTCATTAAAGTTTTCTGCAAGAGGGCAATCAGTTCCCATAGGTAGGAAAAACTTCTTGAACTGAACTTCTTTATGAGAAAAACTTTTCTCCAGTCTAGCTAAATGGTCAAACCAGGTGGGCCGGCAAAATCATCCTAACAGCTAATCAATTTACCTGGTGCCTGGCCGTTAATGAAAGTCCTGGAGATGATGTAAATAGATGCTATTTGACAAATTTAATTGTATTTGCTTACACCAATTAAATATGAGATGTAGACCTAGATTTTAAAAAGGATTGGAATAAGCTTTTGATCTAACGGGATTAAAGGTGCCCCTCTTCATAGACGGCGACAAAGCAGGCTACCCCGGCTGAAGCTACTTCATGGCCTCGAACGAGTTTACTGATATCATTAAGTTGCTGGAAAATAAAAAATTGAAACGGTATACCAGAGTAGACTTTCTTTGATCTCACCAATAGCTAATCCTGGATCGCTGTTCTTGAGTTGCCAAATGTCGGCACCCTTTAACGGAATCAACAGGTTGAAATATGTCATGTACCACAATTAAATTCAAGCAAACCTGGCTATCAAAACACCGTTGCACAGCCACCCAGCTGAAAGGTTTTGCAGTTCTGCACCTTTGAACTTTTCATATCAACGCGAGTTTGATTTGAATGAAAACGGATGTGCAGGCAGGTGAAACACGAGTATTCGCACGAATAGTCGTGTAATTTTTTTCTTTCAACCTGCAGAAATATATCATTGCACTGATATATTTAGAAATAACTAAATAAAGTCAAATAAATTCTTTCATTCATCCATTCATTCAACAAAAGAACTGCTGTCACATTATACCTCGTTGCTGACTTTCCACTCTGGGTCCACTTGCGAGTCCCCATAAGGATCCAAAAATACAGTCTGGGGCTCTCTGAAGTCGGTCCGGGTGATCTGATTGTTATTAGGACAGGCGTCCTCCGTATCTGGGATGTGATCGCCGTCATAGTCTGATGAACAGCTGTCTCCTACACCGTCTCCTTTAGGATTGACAAATAAGATCAGCTCAGCGAAAGAGAATGAGATCGTTCTTGCTATATCAGCTTAAGTAGTTGAAACTACAGCCTGAACAAATTCAGTCTCCAACGGGAATCGAATATTTCTGCTATCAAGTACAAGTATCAGTATGAAATAAATTGTAAACTGTAGATAGACTTTATTACTGACAGCGACCTTGGGAAATCTGAATCAACGTAGGTAGTTAAAGGGTAAAGGTTTCAACGTGGCAGTACAGCTACAATGCTCTGCCCACGGAGCTAAGACCGGACGCTATAGAGAGGTAGACGGTTGCGAGTTCTGTATGTTACCCTCATGATGGGCATGTGTGTCAGGATCGTTCATGTTGGAATTTAAAACACTATAAAGCTATATTTCCAGAAAACCTCACAAATTCTGATTTTGCGTCAAGCAAAGTGCACAGCACTTACCATCAGTATCTTGCTGATCACGGTTGTAAATCAGTGGACAGTTGTCTTTTTCATCAAGAACTTTATCATTATCATCGTCATAGTCGCAAACATCACCTGAGAAAGAAAAAAAATACTTTAAAGGAACCACTGAGTAGCTTATGTGGTAACGTTTTTATCAAAATTTATATCGATAACTGAATCAAGCATTCTTTAGCCAGTGGCTTCTTTGACCTCTCTGCCTTATCTTCCTTTATGATTAGATGAGAAGTTTTGAAACCTGCGCGGTCGCTCAATTCTCGGAGATAGGGCGCCGGGCTTAGACACAAAAAGTTTCTTGTCGTCCTGGCTCTCGGAGGCGCTTAACTTGAATTGTTCTCCCTTGCCACTGATCTCGCGAATGCTCAAGTTAGTTCCTCGACAGAATAGCTAGAATAACAGGCTTGCGATCGCCTTCAAGTTCAATTGCCATAAGGGATGGGTTTAGATGTGAAAAGATATACAAAGCTTCGTATTTCATTCTCTATTCTGAAACTCATTAATAATTCATTATGTTAATTTCTGGTCGAAATACTTCCTGATACGTAGGATATTATGGAAATAAAAGAAGGCGGTACTGCACAACCTTGTTAATATGCGTTGACATTGACAAGTTCGAGTCAAACCAGGAGCCTAGGTTTCTCACTGTATTAACAGAGAAAACACCAAAGCTGACGACACGTATTGAACACTCGTTGAACTTGGAAAGTTGGTGTTTGGAACCAATGATTATAAATTCAGTCTTGCCATCATTTATCATCAATTTGTCTTGCAGCATCTATGTTTTGAAATCGCGTACACAATTCTCCATAGCTGCAACGGCTTCGTCTTGTGTTTTGGCGTCACCAGGTTTAAATGATAGATATGACTGAAAGTTATCAGCAAAACAGTTTCAAGTAAACGTGACAGAATAATATCGAACAACTTGGAAGCGTAGACGACAAAGAGTATGGACCCCAAACAGGAACCCTGTGGAACGTCATAATTCAAGCTAAACTTTCTGGAAGTTGCACCATTCAGTGAAACGCGTAGGCTCCGATCGGTAAGGTAAGACTTAACCCTGCTGAGAACCTTTCCGCGCACGCCAAACAAAGGGAATCATGGCCGTGATGGTGTTTGGATATCTGATCTTAATTAGCATAGAGTCTTACGATTTTATTTCTACTTTACTCCTTAGTTTTAGTTTCGATTGAGAAGATATATCGAACACTCAAGACAGTATTTGACCACATTTCCAAACACCTCGAAGTTCGTTATCAGTTTTCAACTCTCTTCTCGGTGTTTGGAAATGTGGTCAAACACGGTCTTTCGTGTTTGGTATGTTATGTCCTAAATGGAACCCATGTTACCTATTTGATCGCCATCAGTGTCCAGCTGGTCAGGGTTTGGCGTCCGTGGGCAGTTGTCTATGTTATTTTGAACTCCATCTGTATCCCTACAGTCATAAAAAGAAAACGACTGGAGCAGCTGCAAAAAATGGCTTCCCTTGCACGATTTAATTTTCAGCCGCTTTTGCTGTGCAAGAATTATTGTTTGGGAAATCTCTCTCTCCCCATCCCCTCAAAAAAATAATGGTCCTTTCCTAACCCTTAAAATGTTCCGCTTAAAATTTCTTAACACAGTCAAACAAAGTTAGATAACAGAAACACTACTTACGTGTCGTAATTATTGTCACATGCATCACCCACCAGATCGTTGTCGCCATCAAGCTGTTGATGGATTGAATCAGTATTCAGTAGAGAGAAGAGTTCTTTATTTTATCAAGTCAGTTTCCTTTAACAATTAATATAGATCAGTGTGAGGAAGATGAAAGAGAGGGTGTAGTAGGACACTTTGTGACCATTACGTCACATAGCATTTCGTCTCGCAACCGTCGAAACCAGTCTCTGAGAAGAGCACACGTTGTGGAAGCAAAGTTGCTTACTCCTAGCCTTGCTCGTGCTCAGTAACGTCAAGAGTGTTGTGTTACTTGCCTTGAACGACGTTTCAGCCCGTCTACAAGGGAAGGGGGTGGGGGTTAGGGGGCGCGGAAAACTATACTCTACCTAGAGCCGGTGCCCGGCTGGCTAGCGAGGACTCGTCCTTATAGAATAAAAAGGTCAGGAAGGTTTTCAGTTAAGAAAAAAAATAGATTTCAACTTGATGATACCTGATTAGGGTTGTGTTTGTACTTGCAGTTGTCGCAGGTATCTCCCACCCCGTCTTGATCAGAGTCCCTCTGCTCTGTGTTGGCTACATTAGGACAATTGTCCTTTTCTCCAACACCTAGCGGTATACAAACAAAACAAAGGTCACAAGAGTCGGCCCAGCTATCTCTACTCGCGCTAATGTTGGCATATTCTTAACCAACGTGTTGCAAGCCTGAGAATAATAATAAGATTCGTTTGTGAATTAGCACTGAAGATAAGCCAAACACTCCGTCAGGCTTGCAATTGTTTCACTACAGTGTCGTTTTGAGTCTCGAAATAATACTGAAAATATTCATTTAAGTCTAGTTCCAAGTGATCACTACAATAGTAAAGAATATCAAATTAAGCAACCCTTTCCGGATATTGATCCTGGCGGGTTTCCATAAAGTCGCTCGATCTGTGTCAGTAAAACAATCATTTTAACAGATGCTGTTTCAGTCTAAATCGTGTTTGGTGGTTTAAATTTACGTTAGCTATGCTTCGGCAAAGCGTCCGAAATTTTCGTCCAAAACTCATCCGAAATGAGATAAAAAGTGTCTGAAAATTATCCTTCCGAAATAAAACGTCCAAGTAATGTACTCACCGTCATAATCTCTATCATCAAGACAAATGGCTTCCTGATTTGCGTTTTCTGTGAGAGGACAGCTATCACACTCGTCTCCTATTCTGTCCCAGTCACTATCCTTCTGATCAGAATTGGGCGTGAACGGACAATTGTCCTGAAACGAAAGGAAAACCAGAGTTTTTAGCTTGGAATGGTATAGTGGAATAGAGTACGCTACAACTGATGGGCGTAGCCAACATTTTAGCCTCTCGTAGTGGTGCCGGCGATTTTTGTAGTATGAATTCCTCCTCCCCCCCCCCCCTCCCCCATTTTGTTAGTATGAGCCCCCCTACCCCCTCCCCACCCCCCAGGCCAATGCAGGTTACCCTTAAATTTGTTATATTTCTCCAACACCTCGCGGGACCCATTTACGCTACTGAGACGAGAGAGGTAATGTGAGATTGAAGTTCCTTACTCCACATCACGTGATCATTATCGGCCAACCAGAGTTCAACTTGTGATGGTACATTATGTCCCGCCTATCAGATTCTATCCCTAAACCACTGATAACGTTTACAACTGCTACACGACGGACAATTGCTTTTATACGCGAACCCAAATCTTTTTTTTTTCCCTATCTTTTTCTTTACGTTGATTGTGATTCACACTACTCCCAGCACTGTTACGTGTACTTACCCAATTTACAACAGAAATACAACTACTTACACTTGTCTACCTACGCTTCTTAACAATACGATGCAATTACAGGTGCAAACATACAATGCTACAATTTGCGTAACTTACTCTACAAAACAATACAATTACTTAATATTTAAGTTACGATCGCAAGTTAAATCGAACTCAGACCTGATAAACAGAAAATGATTTCAGATTTAACTTACGATCGCAAGTTAAATCGAACTCAGATCTGATAAGCAGAAAATGATTCCAGATTTAACTTACGATCGCAAGTTAAATCGAACTCAGATCTGATAAGCAGAAAGTGATTTCAGATTTAACTTACGAGCGCAAGGTAAATCGACCTCAGATCTGATAAGCAGAAAATGATTCCAGATTTAACTTACGATCGCAAGGTAAATCGACCTCAGATCTGATAAGCAGAAAATGATTCCAGATTTAACTTACGATCGCAAGGTAAATCGAACTCAGATCTGATAAGCAGAAAATGATTTCAGATTTAACTTACGCGCGCAAGGTAAATCGAACTCAGATCTAATAAGCAGAAAATGATTTCAGATTTAACTTACGATCGCAAGTTAAATCGAATTCAGATCTGATAAGAGAAAATGATTCCAGATTTAACTTACGATCGCAAGTTAAATCGAACTCAGATCTGATAAGCAGAAAATGATTCCAGATTTAACTTACGATCGCAAGGTAAATCGAACTCAGATCTGATAAGCAGAAAATGATTTCAGATTTAACTCACGATCGCAAGTTAAATCGAACTCAGACCTGATAAGCAGAAAATGATAGTTCCAGATTTAACTTACGATCGCAAGGTAAATCGAACTCAGATCTGATAAGTAGAAAATGATTCCAGATTTAACTTACGATCGCAAGTTAAATCGAACTCAGATCTGATAAGCAGAAAATGATAGTTCCAGATTTAACTTACGATCGCAAGGTAAATCGAACTCAGACCTGATAAGCAGAAAATGATTCCAGATTTAAGTTACGATCGCAAGGTAAATCGAACTCAGACCTGATAAGCAGAAAATGATTCCAGATTTAACTTACGATCGCAAGGTAAATCGAACTCAGACCTGATAAGCAGAAAATGTATCAATACCAACCGGATTGGAATTGAGAATGCCGTCATTGTCTGCATCAGAATCACAGGCGTCTCCTTGGAAGTCTTCGTCGACATCCTCTTGTCCCGCGTTAGGAATGTTAGGGCAGTTGTCCTGATAAAGAACATTCGCGAAAATTAATCACAGTCAAATAGTTGGTAAACGCAATTTCTGACCACTGAGGGACGAATTAGTCAGAAACTATCATTCTGACGGCACGATGGAGAGGCTCGCGGGGTGTCATGGGACGTTAATGGACAATTTAGGCATTTGGCAGGAGATTTAGGTCATTCTATGTTAGTAAGTCTTCGTGTTCGTCCACTTATTTATTGAGCTTTTGTTGTAACAGCTTGTATGTATAATCGCAAAATGCTCTAGCTTATTGGTGAGGGTTACGTTTCCACATATTTTTCGCCACAGCTAAAGGGTGTTTTGTTTAGTGGTTTTTCGTATCTGGTTTTAATTGTTAGAACCAATAGTTGTAATTTGCAAGGATACAAATTATCTTATTAGACGGACTACTAGATCTAGATCTGGTGACTGACTGACGCATTCAGCGGCGGATCCAGACCTTGAGCTACGAAAGGAGGGGGGGTGGACGGTTTTGTTTTTCTTGCCCTGCCGGTTTTTCTTCCTTCTGTGATTTCTTCTTTTTTTTGCCCAAGATAAGGGGTTCCGGACCCCCCGGCGCCTCCCCTAGATCCGCCACTGGCATCCTCATTAAACTACATCTGTATTCATATTGAACGTCTCGTGTTAGTGTAGTCAGAATGTGAACATTAATGAGGTATAGAGCGAGACAGATTATCTACTATTAGAAAACAGTCCTAAGAAAATACGCGCCCCGATTGGTTAAAAATCGTGTTTCTATAACTCGATAGAACACAGAATCATAGCACGAGCTGTTGACGTAATGCGCGAGCAAAGAGAATTTACATTTTGATAATCAAAGTTAACAAGTTGTTTTCCTTTTTTTTTCGTCACCGTGTTTTCTAAAAGAAATAGAAAACATGTTCTCCGTGTTTCTATAGAGTTATAGAAACACTCGTGAAAGTTTGGGAGAACTCGAAAAAGCTGTGGAAACACCCCTCTGCGGCTCGTATTCCCACAGCATTTCTCGTTCTCCCAAACTTCCACTCGTGTTTCTATAACTCGATAGAAACAAGGTATTTGTACAAACAAACTTTACTAAAGAAAGAGAACGAGAAAAAGTATTGTAAAAGCACGCCAATTTTTCCTTAGAGTGGATCCGAAATAGATAACCTTATATGATTTTAGCTCTTGTGATGAAAGTCTGGTTTCTAGTATTGATAGAAGCTCCATATCTTTCTCACCTTGGCACACGAGCGATCGTGGCACGATAGTTCAGCATCTGGAATACCATCCAAGTCAGTGTCTAGTCCACAATATTTTCCATTACCTCCATGACCAATCTTACACTGTTAGAAAAAGGCAAAATCTTTAAGAACTATGATTAGGTCTAATAGCGATGAACAGCAAAAAGGAAGAACAAGTTTAAAGAGCAATGGGTGAGCAGAACAGATTTGCGCAAGCACAAATGGGATGACCCAAGTGGAAACGAAATTCGACGCAAACACAAGCACAAGCAAAACCACCCGAACATTCCAAACTGTTTAGGCGCGAGGTAATCTGGATCCAGTGTTTTCATTGGCCAAACATAACCACGTGTGGTAAATATCCTTGTGCTTGTGTTATGCCCGAGCGGTATTTCGTTTTCACGATGAGATAAGAATTATCGTGTTTACGCTTTCTCTTGCGCTTGTGCTTGTGCTTGTGAAAGTGATTGCGTCGCTAGTGAAACCAAGCTTAAAACTCCCTAGAGAAAAGCGAACGAGAGAACGAGCAAACGAGCGAACGACCGACTGAAGGACGGCGGGCTTTACGTACGAACGAACAAGCGACCGAACGAACGAACGAAAGAAGGAAGGCACGAACAAACGAACGCACGAACAAACGAACGCACGCACGCACGAACGAACGAACAGACGAACGATCGAACGAACGAACGAACGAACGAATGAAACAACAGACTGACAGACGGACGGGACAGGACGGGCGATACAGCGAACGAATATGAACGAGCGAACTGCGAAAGAATGAACGAGCAAAAGAGCGATCGAATGAAACACGGTAGAAATAATGAGCAACTTAAGTTGATTAAAGCACGATGCATTTATGAGGGATGGAAGAAAGAGAATCCGAAAGAATAGCTCACATTCGATATATCAAAATTCTAACATCATACCTGACACCATCTATTATAGGTGCCATGCTAGATTTTTTTTCTATCGACCGTGATCCGTTTAAGGCTTACCAGTAAGATTAGAATAAGTTGTTGAAAAAGAGATAGCTGGAGCTAAATTGCGACTTCCAAATAAAACCTGATAAGGTGATGTAATAATTACACCGTTTTAAATGTTGCCGAGCGGTTAGTATCCTTGAAAATTACAAGACTGATTTCGTACTTGGCAAACAAAGGCTCTTCCTCCTTCAGTCAGAATGCAGTCGGCGTTCTTGTCACAGGAACCATGTTCTTCAGAGCAGAAGTCAATTTGTTGCTGGTTTAGCCGCGATGGACCAGCAGCTCCTTTGTGACCGTTACCATTACAGTAACCGCACTCTTCCAGATATCTCCTTATGGTCTGAGAATCAGATGACTGTAACAGGAAAAAGAAAACATAGTGTAAGACAGCAATAAGATAAAAAAAAACTTGACTGAAACACGCCTACTCTTGGAAATAAACTTTTCCTAAGGCCTTGTTCAGACTACGCCGGAGAAATTTCAAAATGGCGTTTTACTCTGAAGACGCATCAAATGTTTTCCGTCCACACTACACCGGAGAAATTTGAAGACGGCGTTTATTCTGAAAACGTATTAAATATTTTCCGTCCACACTACGCTGGGGAAATTTGAAAACGGCGTTTTTACTCTGAAAACGCATCAAATGTCTTCCGTCCACACTACGCCGGAGAAATTTGAAAACGCGTCGACAGAAACGCTTCAGTGCGCCCTCCAAGGTTAGGGTTGATCACATGATTTTAGTGGCGTCATCGTTTTCTAAAAAGCTCCGTTTTCAAAACGTTTTCCGTCCACACGAAAACGCAAAGCTGGCGCTTTTAAATTCCTCCAATCTCAGAAATACGGCCTATTCAACACTACGCCGGCGAAATTTGAACACGCAGCTTTATTTCTACGGTTAGACCTACCGTCCACAATAATCCGTCACGACAACGGAGCTTTCCGAAAACGCTATTCAAACTGGAGGATTTGAAAACACCGGCGGTTCGGCCGCTCCTCCCAGCTTCCGACTACTGCCGAGCGGGAGGTAATCAAATCGTTGAGCACAGTTCAGACAACGAAACAGTGTTCGGCAGTAGTCGGAAGTTAGGAGGAGCCGCCGAGCATTTGATTGACGGTAGCGAAAAACGCATTTGTCGGTTGAGCTTTGAATTTTAGAGTCCGCATGTTATTGAAAGGTGCAGAAAAATTCCTCGGGCGTAGTGTGAACGGAAAATATTTGATGCGGTTTTAGAGTGAAACCTCCGTTTTCAAATTCCTCCGGCGTAGTGTGGACGAGGTTTTAAAATTCTGGAAATCAAGCGAAATGGAAATTCCAAGTAAGAAAGTTCGAAAATTAAGATATACAGCGCAAGGTTGGCCTCTTTTTCAGAAATATTCGGAAAAATTATGTTCCATTCGCCACGGGAAATTTCCAGAAATTTAATTAAATGACCGTTAGGTAATTTTTGGTCGAATAGAAAGCACTTGCTTATCACATTTTTAATTACTAGCGTTAGAGTGCCTTGGACTAAACTTACAAAAATGACACAAAAGTTTTGATAAAAATAACACAAACATCTCACTTGTAATGATACGTCATTTTTGATGTCTTCAAGGGCTTGCTCCAAGCCTTGCACCATTCCTGATAGCTTGTCTATCTGATCTGTGTTATCTTTGTTCGGACAGGGCTGTTCAACTGATTCTTGAGGGAAAGCTTCTGTTGTTATAAAAAAAAAAAAAGTCTCACAAATTGATGACTTATTCTTTTCCTCTCATCCTTTCTAGTTTCTAGAGTGATTAACATTTAAATGACTTGTTTTCGTAGTTTAAAAGCGATATTATGAAGGAAAAAATGTTTTTAATAGGAATTCAACAGAAAATCAATCACTAGGGATGGAACTGAAAACTGTTAAGAGGTGGTTATAAGTCCTGCACCAGTACAACCTCAGAAAGGGTTTTGGGAGTCGGCTTATAATCAGGGAAAGGTTAACTTAGAAGTCTGATTGATTGTTTGGTTTTTTTGCTAGCAGAAGGGTGGGGCTATGACCCTTATAGGGAAATCTTTGTTAAAAATATCTGTCTGCTTAATTAGTCTTGGAACGAGTCAGAAAAATATCAACTCTGAATGTTGAAAGTGCATGTATGATTTAAAAACTCAAAATTGTCAAAAAAATATATGGCCTCATTAGCCCTTTTGCCGCCCTTTTGAAGGCAAATATGGTAGGCAAAAATCTCTATCAATATTGCACCCAAAGAGCTAAACATTTCAATAGTTTTTAAGTTTGCGAACTCTATATATTTCTCTACCCAAGGTCAATGAGACAAAATTGAAATATGACCCAATAAGTAGGAAAGAGATGTGGGTGGGGTGGGTGTGTGGGGATTATAACTGGGCGTCATCCAAAGTTGAACAGGAAAGTACTCTGAACTTTTAGTCCAAGCTAAGAAAAACAAAAGTTTACTTCAATACTTACGAGAAAATGCAGTAGTAGCTTGTCTGCATCGCGACGGATTCACATACCAAGAATGATTTCTATTAAAAATCAGGCGAAGATCTCTCAGACTACCCTAAAAATACAGCGCAAAGATTTTAGAACTATTAAATTAAGCTTAAGTAGTAGTTTAATCAGCTTTCAAAAGCACAGATTTGCTACAGATATCTAAAATTAATGGCAAAATAGTAAATATAACACTATTTTAATTTTGAGAATTGGAAAAAAACAATCGCACCTAAAATGTAAGCTTACTCGCCTTCCATTTTGACCAAGATGACTTCTCGCCTCGTGCTCTTTGTCCAAGAAGGAAGCGAAGCGAGCGATTCCGAACATTGGCTGACAACTGTGAATTTATGTCCCACACTCCAATAAATTCACAATTTATAAAAAGCTCTACAGCTGACATCGTATCGTTTGAATCTGTTTTGCTGTAGATACGGACAATGATATTGTACCATTCCTCCGTATCAATGTTCAAGTGTTTGAAAGGCAATCCTCTCTCGCGGCCAACAGTCAACAACACTTTAATTCCAAGTTTACGTCGTGCAGAATCCGTCCAAAAGGCTAAAATCGCCTTGCCCGAATTTTTGTCCTCTAAAGAGAACACGGTATCCGTGCCAGAACGTTTTGCGGCCATTTTCAAGTTCGCAATTATCATGAACTCGTCATGCTGTTGTAGAAGAGTGGTAAGCTCTTGAACCACGTTGTCGGAAGCTAAAATTCTCGGTATTGCATCCGTCAATCGAAATTCAGTGAAACCTAGCTCCTGTTCACGATAGATCCCTGGAATCTGGGTATCCACCTGGAAAGCCTCCAACAAATTCACTTCTAAAAAGTTAAAAGTATTAATACAAGCTTGAGCTCAGGTAAAGAAAGAAAACAACATGATCATTGAATCTAAAAGTACTGCCGCCATTTTGCAAACCATGCAAGTTAAACCGAAGACAGTCAAGGCGATTGAAATGGTACCTACCTAACGAATTAGTGAATCGGAAAACACTTACGCACAAAAAGTAGCCAAGAAAAACTCGCAAAGGGATGAAAATCATGTTTTCTCTTTCAGAAACAGCTGTAAACTACTATAAAAGAAAACCCGCAATTACAGGCCTGCTCTAGGTTTGATGACACGTTCCTTCAGATGAGACCACGAGTCATTTTGCATGCTGGAATGTGAGTGGTGCTTTCACCAAAAGTGACAAAGGCAAAGCATTCAAAGGGTTTTACTGAATGCAACTTTTTTCCTATAGTGGGGTTGCCCTTGTTTGGTTTAACATAAACAATAAGTATTTTTGGCATGAAAAGGCAATCATCTTTGCATTTTCGGCTGACAAATCACTAACAAGTTTTTACAGAAGTACACAGAAGCAGTGAAAGTTTGGACAATTTGCTAATCACATGGTTTCAGACGCCATCTTGCTGGGGGCAAACCCAGCAAAAATTGCAGTCAATGTATGGGAAAAATTAAAAGTTCGATCCCCAGTTAGTTGAGAGTAATAATTATTGACGTTCTGGATATTTAATGAGTCACAAGGAGGCAGATAGCCAGCAGAGAGGTTTTTTTAATCAAATTTGGGGAACATAGATTTGCGTGAGGCGAGGAACTGTGCTTTTAATTTTTTACACAAATGTCGCTAAATTTTCCCGCGAATTGCGACAAAGTTTTTACAGAGAAATGTATGGAAAAATGAAAACCTTCATTGTGGCTTTTCTAACGAAGCTATTTCTCTCAAATGTGATCAGTAAATTCTTTTACCTAGCAGCTTTTACCGGAAATGCTTAAAAAATTGCCTTGAATTGTTTGTCTTGAATTGAACTTCTCCATTAGAGATGGGGTGGGTGGAGAGAGCTCGCGCTGAGGTTTGTGCCTGGTAATTTGCCAGGACAGATAGTCGGTTCGCCCTGACTGCTAGCTCCGTGGTCAAAGGATCAACGGAGAGAGATAAATAAGCGTGTTTTGTGTAATTTTGTTTCATTATGCCCACAATGTTGTCTTTTTCGCTCGCTTAGCTTCTTTGAATTTAAAAGTCAGGGCGAACGGACTTTTAGTCCTTGGCGAACTGACATCGGGCGAAACGACTGGCCACCGACTAGTATTGCTATATCCCCTTTCCGAATGGGTTGCGAATCCATGGCAAAGTTACCCCGGCATAAATTCGCCGGTACCCATTTATTTACCTGCAGTGTTATGGTAATATGCCTGCACAAGAACACAACACGAACCCTTGAGCCGAGGGCACTAAAAATATTTTGACTCTTATGCAGTTCTTTTGACACTTTTAGCTAGAACATTTTCGCATTGTCTTATTTGTTGGGAAGATGGGGGGATGGGTCTAAGGCTCCAGGCTCCAAGATGGCGGCTGCTTAGACAACATGACGTAATTACACGTAATATGACGTCATCCATCCTGAGCAAACACTTTTGGAGGAACTAAGCTGGGGTACTCTATAGCTAAAAGTTTCCTCGATCTAATACTCTTGGAGTATCATGTTGTTTACATGTGGTTCAAAAGTTATGTAGTTATTGAAATAGTGCCAAATCAATGGAATAAGATTTTACAATAAACCTCTTCCGTGGAATCATCCTCTTTGTTACCAGAATAACTGCCTGTAAAACGCCTTTATAATCTGCAGTTTCAAACTGTCTTGATCCTTCTTGAATACGTTTCGGAGCCGGAAGAATACACGTGGAAAAAATGACGTCCTTACATCTTTTCCTATAAATAGCCTTAGAGATCTGGACACTAACGGTCAAGCATGAAATCGAGTCAACAGAAGATGAAGCAATGGCGGATGGTTGCCGTTGTAATAAGTTTGATAATTGTACTACTCATAGCTAATTTCAGGTGCGTTTATCTTGTTCCTTCTCAACTAGTATTGCAGTTTAAATCATTTTAGCATTCCTTTTTCCACCATAGCATTCAAATTAAGAAAAGAAGTCTACGAAATGAGAATATAAATGAGCCGAGCCCTGCTTCTGTCATCGATTTAAATGATACAGCTGGTCAGAAATCTTCGAAGAACACCAACAAAAGCTCTGTGGGTGAGTAGATTTAGTGCTTAAATAAACAATAAATGAATCTTTAAGCTTATATACGAAAATACCGCACGTGAACGGGCAGGCTAAAAAAAAATTGCGAGAATTTCCTGCGTATAAACGTGTAGAAACAAAATTGATGACTTCAAGAATTTTCAAGCATATTTTTTTTATTTGCTTCTCAGCTTTATTATTTAAATTATAAATGCGTTACGCATTTTTATTCTTTTTTACGTCACGAATCAGTTGATGTGCACAAAAGCATGCAATGTTTTTATGCACATTTTTTATGCAATATACACCGGCAAAACACATAATAACAATAAAATGTGGTGGATAGATTATAAATAACATGGCATTGGGGAGAATTATTTAGCGATGTAAGTTACATGTATAAGCTTACATGTTAACAGGGAGTGTAGAAGAGTTTTTGTAGTTTAAGGTGGCTCAAAACACTAATATTTCCATGAGATGCCTGGACTCTAACATGTGCTTCAGTGTGAGGCATCATGCAATAACCTGAGGGGTCGCAAGATAGCATGTAAGATTTTAAGTTTGCAAAACTCAAAACAAAACACTGCAACCTTAAGTTATAACCTAAACACAATGAAAGGTACAGTGGAGAGTTACCTTAGGAAAAAAAAATAGCACAGCCATTCAAAACAGTCTAATTCCAAACCAGAAAATTCACAGCTAGTTCTATAAGTCTCAAAAAAACAGAAAACAGTTTTGAGCCACTTTAAATGATGCTGATTGAGGGCAAAATTAAAAAGGAAAACAAAACCTAACCCATTTGACAGGAACGTGAGGCCCTATCAGTAGAGGCTCTAGGGATACAGGATGTCTTTTGCAGAAAATTAATGAGTTATGGTATATGTAGATCAAGTAAAGCAGGATATCGAGTGGGGCCATGAACATACTTTATGGCATTCCAGAAAATTCCAGGGAAGAGGAAATTAAAGATTCCTACAGCCTAGTATTAAATTGTTGGCATATTTTTGTCACCAGCCTTTCCCAACAGGGTCTGGTTGCCTTCTGTAAGGGGATCAGGTAATTTTTAAAAATATCCTACCATAAATACTGTATAAAAAAACAATGACATATTGTTACTTTGTGTAGAAAATGCAAAAGTGCAACCAAATTCCAATTGTTGGAAGAAGGAAGAAACACGCAGTCTTGCGGAATGTGTTCAATGCAGTGACTATGAAAAGGTAATTATACTATTAAGTACTGGAAATAAAAACCAAGTAATATCTCAGGGTTGTTAATCTCATTGGAATTAATGACTTGATGACAACCATGCTGCAGTAATTCTGTATACCAGCTGAAAACATTGTGATCCTTCAGAAAATATCTTAACCCTCCCGCAGAGGGGATTTTGTGGTTTGAACCCTCTCCCTAGTGCCCAACTCACGATCCATTTTTCCCCAAAATTCACAAATTTGAAAACTGGGAGTGGGGACTGTAGCACCCCCCCCCCCCACCCCTCCAAGCCCATATACACCTTAACAGTGTATGACCAAAAGGTGAGATACAGTCAAACCCCTATTAAGTGGCCACATATCAAAGTGCCAAACACCACCTCCCATTTTGCAGAGGGTGACCGCTTGATAGGGGCTTGACTGTATTCCCAAAAGAAGCCACCCTCCAAACATAGTTACAGGGTAAAGCTGCTGAATCCAAAATCAGGATGGGAGGGGAAGGAGAGGTAGAATACCGTACATGTTATGTATATTTAGTTAGTTATTGGGGTAGTACTTTGTGTCTAACATTTCAAACCCAAGTGTCTTTTTGAAATGTTGGAAACAAACTTCCATAATGCACACACTTAGCATATCATGATACCGTAAACAGCAGCAGATAAGCTGCAACCCAAGTTTGCAGCTCAAATTTTGAAAGAAAAGTTTTTGGAAAGAGATCAAAATAAACCAAAAGTGGAGTCTTGAGAAACTTAAGATGCATTTTACATTCGTTGATTTATTGAATGTAAACATGTGTAAACTCACTAAACATTTAAAAACAGAGAATACTGTAATAGTATGGACATGATGTTTACTGACTTTGACATGTCTGATCTTTCTCTGGTATTTTGCCTTTCCTGTCAGTTTTTCATTAGAATTTTATGTACAACAACAAGAACGCTTTTATTTGTTTGTTTTTTTTTGTTCATTTGTAGCTTAGTAGCCAGGCATTTGACCAAGTAATGATAGTGGAAACTCTAAAAGTTTTGATGAAAAATGTTAATTCATGCAATTTCATGGCACTTTGTCCAGATGTTCTCACAGATAAGCCATGTCCCCAATTTGTTAGGAAAATTTTTAGTAAAAAGATGCAGCTTATCTGCCGGTGTTTTCAGTAATCAATCAGCAAAAGGGTTCAAATTGTCACCGATCAATCAGTGTGGACTTGGAGTACAAAAATGTCACAAGTCAAGGCCACTTCAACACTCATTCATGAAAATGAATAGAAAAGTTTAAATCCATTTTGTTTAATTTATGCTTTTGCTTTTTTCTTAACAGAGGACAATTAAAGGATGTTTACAGACTGGAAATATACAGCTTTCATACTGTGTTGATTCAAATGTGAAATTTTATGCAAGGTAATTTTGCAGTCTGCCATTCTATTTAACAAGGGGATTTTTGTTCTTGGACAAAAATAATTTCATTTGTAAGTTGTTAATATTTTTCTGTCAATCTTTTTTACACTGACTACATCTTTGATAACACACTCACTCAGTCAATCCTTTTCATGTGGTAGCACACATACACTGTAATGAGGCCACTGTGAAATGTCAGAGACCTTCACTAGTTCTGCTTCCTGTCTTTTTCTTTATTTGTAGCCTCTCCATCGCTTACTCCATATTTCTGCATCTCTTTCTTTAGTCTCCATCACCAGGTTTCTCTCAGTCTTCTGTCTTTAAACATAAAGCACTAGTTAAATAGTCCTGTTTACAAACTCAAAATATTTGTTTTATTTTCTACATGTAGTTGTAAATATATTATAGAATGGGAAGAGAAAAAGTTCTGGATGTTTGAGGTATTGCTTGTAAGAATAATAATTGTATACATGTATACACATATGTTGTGAATTTTTGGTGTATTTAGTGGACGTCACAATTATTCTGACATCATAAAATTATGCTTGTTATAAAAATAAACCAATAAATAAACACAGAACATGTGGAAACAACAGGTTGAATGTGTGTTTAACTCACTGGGTTATTCTGTCATGTTTTCAGTATTCCTGGTTTAAACTAATGAACTTGCCTCAATCCTCTTGATCAAATGCACTTTTTTATACTGATTTTATATTAATTCATTAATTCATTAATTCATTAATTCATTAATTCATTAACTGTTGTACACCCTAGTAGTAGGGGTTTCATAAAGGGCCAGGCAATGGGCAAATTGACCGGCTGTGAGGATGATTTTGCCTGTCTGGTTTGACAATCTAAGGAACGTTTTTCTTATAAAGAAGTTCACTTCAAGAACTTTTGGCCACTGTGAAAACTAGTCGTTCTCCTACTGAAAACGTTTTCCCTGTTGCAAGGGCCTTCTGCAAAATCATTCACCTCTGCAAGTAAAGCTACATATAAGATGACTTTTTTGTTCATTTTGTTGTTCTTTAGGAGAAGTGAATTTTAAACGTACACTCAATCTGACTCAAGTGGTTTAATTATAATTAAAATATAATGGCATTGACTTTTAAATCCAAAATGTTTGTCACACAAACCACATACTTTACCCCTTTACATGTAATTTTGGGCAACATAATAGACCATAAGTGATTTGTATTCCCAGTACTGGACTGAAACTAGCTTGCATTTGGAAAGACTCTGCGCATAAGCCTTGGTTGTAGGCTAGTTCCAGTCTACTGGTGACAATATGAATATGGTCTATTGTTGCAATGTCAATTTATTTATTAAATTTTTTTCTTTATAAATCTCTTGCCAGGGTATTGTGCTTATCATGTTAATGTTTCACTGTTTACTTAATATTTATATATTTTTTGTTGTATTTTTGTTTTATTTCTTTATCTCTTGCCAGGGTATTGTGCTTATCATGTTAATATGCTCCTCCTCAATGGTATGGTACAGACAAAGACAGCTTGACAGCGTGTTCTACCAGAAACTTCAAAAACAAGTGGAGAGCGACACTATATAGCAGTACGTGAATATATTACGACAACAATGAAATGCAAGTTCACAGTCCGAGCCAAGTCATGTTCCTGTACAGTACTGAACAATGTATATTTTTATTTATTTGATTTGGAGGAATATGCTGGGTACGATTTGTAACTATAGTTTTAAAGGAAACAAGTGAAAGGAAGTCACTGGCTCAAGAATGGCACAAGAATATGTTTTAAAGGAAATCATTGCCCGTGGAGATTGTATTTTGACAGGCCACTGTTTCCATGCAGATTGTACATGGCTCCAAAGCAGAATTGTGTGTCCCAATTTGGAGACATTTTTGTGATTGACTCATGCAGATAATTTGTAATGTTATGGACAATGGCCCTTTTCACAGTTAGCTTTTGGCATGTGCATTGCATCCCTCACAGGGATGTGAGGCAATTTCAGGAAGAAACTACCAAATTGCCTTGACTTGCCTTGCATGCACACTGGAGTGTAATGCAAATGAGAAAGTTAAGCATGAAAAGGGTTACTTACAGCCCATGTTTTCCAACAATGAGTAATTTACATGTAAAAACCAAGTACTGTTAATCTAGATGAAAACTCAGGTTTCACCTCTTTCCTTTTTGAAGTGGTTTTACCTCGAAAATATTTTAAGGTGATTGGCTCTGCTATACTACAGTACATGCAACATTTTTATTTGGTAGTATAGTTGATCTTCCCCCTTAAAAGTAGTCTTCTTTACAGCCGTTATTAGGGTTGTCACACAACGCCTTTCCCCACTTTGTGTGACAACCCTAATAACGGCTGTGAAGAAGACTACCTTAAAAGCAGCCATTTCATTTTTATTTAGTACATGTACTTTCACATGTATTTCTCACACAGTAAAGTTTTACTTGTCACAACTGGGATGTTTAAGTTTATGTTTTCTTTATTTCCTACGTACTTCTATGTGTATGTGTATTGAATGACTTCAATAGCCTGATTTTCGAGTTGTCCCTCCATCTGAGCTCAATTTTTCCCCTTCAAGAGATGTCAGAGAGTTCCCCTAA
This sequence comes from Orbicella franksi, assembly GCF_964199315.1. Taxonomy (NCBI): domain Eukaryota; kingdom Metazoa; phylum Cnidaria; class Anthozoa; order Scleractinia; family Merulinidae; genus Orbicella; species Orbicella franksi. The sequence goes on along the minus strand of NC_138145.1, from coordinate 38,923,102 downwards.
GAATTTAATCCTTAACTGCTTTTCATGATCTTCGGTGTCCTACAGAGACACATAGTCTTTAAATAATAGCTTCTAGGCTGTTTTTGAGAAAATTCGTAACTCAGCTTTGACCAGGCAGAGGCACTACATCGAATTTGCTCAAACATAATCATCATCATCATCATCATAATCATTGTCACCACCATCATTGCCACATCTTGCAGGGAAGAACTGAGTTTCCGAGTAGAGATTTTTCAGAGCTATCCATTCCAATAACAGAATGGTTTTATAAGAAAAAGTACAACAAGTGATGCATACAAAGTCATGTGCATAGGCATTATAGTTGCCATTTATTTACTAATATATATCTAAAACAAAACAATGTTGTAATGAAGAGAGTAATAAAATGGACTTAGGGTAAATAAAGAGAAATGTTTTCCTTTTAACTAACCACTTCACATTGTTTTCATTTTTGCTAGAATATAATGTGTTATGCACACTGAATCTCACTATGTATCTTATATTTTTAATAATATAATTCCCGAGCCTGTAAATAGAAGCCAGTCATCAGATGATAATAATATAATTAGCATTGACCAGTGAAATTTTAGTTTGGCCTGACAAAGTTACCTCAAGCAATCTGAAACATTCAATTTTGTAGGAAATTAAAAATATATATATACGTATCTTATGGTATGTCTTATGAGGTCAAGCATTGACAGAATATAAAGAGTCTATTTCATGCCTAGACATTAGAACAGTAGATGTAAAACTAGTGTACATTGTATATACTAATTATGGTCAACCTGACATGAAATGGAAGTAGCTAAGACGAGCAGAAATGTGATGCATAGTAGCTCTTTAGATCCCAGATTTTTCTTGGACCAACATCAACTCTTTCTTAACATTCTGGCTTATCCAGAACTCAAATTAACATGTTACAACGCTGAAAAACAGACTATCCCATCCACGAGAGCATGTGCAACAGTCATTAAACCCACTGACCGGAGAAACACTGGTTCTGCACAAGAATTGCTACTGTTGGAAAGTGTTTGAAGCGAGTACAAAGTAAAAAGAGGGTAAATTACAAGTATATCCAAAAAGATAGTTAATTATGTACTGGGTACTTGACTAAAGCAGCAAGGAACCTTAATTGCAGGAGAAATAACAGTTTCAGCGTAAGAGCATACAAAAGAATTCATTTGAGTCTCATGCTCAATGCCTTAGACTTGAGAGCTCTGCAATAATAATTTAATCAGCATTTTGACCACCAAAAGTTTAGTCTGATCTGAAAAATTTTGATTAGCTCAAACAATCTATTTACCTGGAAATTAAAACTATATATTATGGTACATCTCAAGATGCCAAGTGTTGACAGACTGTGGGAGTCCGTTTCATTCCTGAACAATAAGACGGTCATGAACAGTGAACTAATTATGATCTAACATGAAATTGTCTGACCAGAAAAAAACTTCCTTTGTAGCCAAAATTACACCAGGATTAAATAGAATGCTCAAAAGGAAAATATTTCTACAACTGTCCCTACTTAGCAGGGGGTACAGTACTTCCTAGTAATAGGCTAATGGGGATGTGCAGCTGGATGGGGTTGCATTTTCTCGACTGGATTGGCTATAATTGGGTTAGATTTTCAAATGAGTTACTAGTAAGAATTGGATGGCCCATGTTCAGGATTTTGGGGGTAAGAAACATCTGGCAAGTAGCTATTTGAAAATTGGAAGATAAATCAATATGGGGTGAAAATTTTGTTTCCAAGTGCTCTACATTCAGGTTGACAAATGTGTCATTTCATTTTAGGCCTTGTAAGGTAGATGAATGAACAGAAAGTGACTAAGTTGGAATTTCCAGGCCAGTGGCACATACATGTACCCAGCAAAAATTGAACCCCACCCACTGCCAGGGTCCCTTGCCCACCCCCACAATATAACAGCTGTTACATAACTAAATACAATTTATGGAATGAATCCCCAACAATGCGAGAATAAGTTCAAAGTCAAGTATTAACTTGTAGACAACAAAGCTAAGATCTCAGCATTTCCATAAGTGACAGCTGAAGTTGTCTCTTGTTGAGTTCCCTCATTCTTACTGCTCCTTGTATAGTTCTCGGCATCAGCCAACATTGCTTTTGCAACTTTTGCTACAGAAATGGTGCTCATCACCCAACCTGAGATTTAAATAAAAATACATAAATAAGCAAATAGTTTTAATTAATAGGTTACAACAGGGTTCAATAAAAACTTGAATTACAGCTTGCTCTTTGAACAAGCAGCTCTCAAATTTTGGTTGCCCCAGGCAAGTCTTGGTTTACTTTTGCTTTGATTTAGTAAGAGGACTTGAAGTTTACTTGAGGCTCTCAATGGGGTTAACCGTAAGCCGTAAAACGGCCCAAAAATTTAGCTGTTAGGTGTAAATAATTGGAAAGTTTTTATTAATATTTTTTTGAACTATCATGGTAAGTAATCTCTAATTAAAAATTTCTGTTAAGCATAGACCCTTTTCATAAATGGCTGCCAATTTAAAATTCTTTTGTATGCATTTAAATTAGCCTTACTAAGCTTGTTTCAGAATAAAAATTCTTTTGAATTACCAACTTCAAAATGAGGTTAGTAAGGCTAACTTTAATACTTGCAAAAGAATTTATAATTGGCCGCCATTTATGAAAGTGGTCTATAAGGAAACAAATTAACTGTTTGGTCATAAAAAGAAGCCAAAATATTAATCGTTAGCTGTATGAGCCACCACTCATTGAGACCCTCTTACTTGGGCCCTTGGGCAAGTGAGAATGAAAAGTAACATGCTGGCAAGAAAATCCACTTGTCCTTGATAAGTACATGTAGACAGCACTTTTTTTGAGTCCTGGTGCAAGGAGTAGTCTCTTTTTTTTTCCCTTAGCTTGTTGAGTTAGAAGCAGAAAAAGGACGAAAAATACCAGTGGAACACCTATAGCCATTCTACAAGTATCACAAGCAGGTTAGCTGAAAAATTATGGCATTTTCCTTTTCTGAATTCAGTGGGGAAAAAATCCATGATACTGTAGCAATTTGAAAACACTATCAATCTAGCTGTCAATGAGCTGCCAAAACCTTGATAAACAGATGGCCGTTTGTTAATACTATATACTACTTTTTACATAACATTCTGCTCGAATATTTTGCCATTACAAAAGGCATTACTTACCAGCCAACTTCTCTCCAAATCTTTTTTTGGTACCTCTATCAAGAACACCAGGTCTGAATATGCTTGTTTTTGGAAAATGCATTTCTTTCAAGGCATCCTCTACCTAAAAATGATATTTGATTTTATTACCAGTTGGTGTTTTTGTTGTTTTATAACTTAATAATAATCCATTTCGTTTGGTCGAGTTGCATAGCTCAGTTGTGTTGCATTGCATTGCTTAAATATGTTGCATTGTGTTTCGTGACGTTGTAGTCTCATTTCATTTGTCAATTTGTGAGAGCTTCAGCACATGTTTTAACAGACTCGAAAGCCCACTTGACTCATATTAAATGTAAATTAGTTAATGGCTCAGCTGGGATGTCATCCCCCTACCCTCCCAGAGATGTGTTCCCACAAGATTATGTTTTTTAACAATTTGCTATTTCTCACTTATAATTAAATTTTGTTTCCATTAACAATTTAAATATTTCTAATAATTTATAAGTATCACAGAACATTTTCATAGTTTACCTCGCCTTTAGTTTTGAGATACAGGAAAAGACTGGATGATTTTGCTCCTTGAGAAGATATATATGTCATGTGAGGAACACTGGCTTCTTTGGCAATTTTTGCACAATTAACAACATAGTCATAATCCACATGTCTGAAAGCAGCCTAAAAATAGAATAACAGAAAGAAGCATTAATAAAGATGTTTAGGAAAACAACTATTAATACATTCTTGGTTCACTCTGACCATCATTCTGAGAGTTGAACGACATGTAACATCGGTAAACGTAACAAGGTGAACCTCCCCCACTCCCTCTCCAGCAAGAAAACAACAGAAAGGTAAAATGTAGATTTATAAACAGGAACCTTTCCTGTTTGGAAAGAAATTAAGCGTATGTCACGAAACAGTGACGTGCAGTGATGTAGATGCTGCGAAGGAGACTAGGAAAGGGTTAAAAAAGATTTGGCTTGTATCTGTCAGACATGTATAGTCTTAAAGCGTTGGTAACAGCTTTAAATTATTATATAATACTTAATAACCTTTTGCTGTGGGCATGAGGTCAGGAGGAAAGATCCTTGTGAAAGTTTACCATCAACATCACTATTTTCAGTTATAAAGAAGCATTGTTTATTACTTGTTGCATTGTAAGTTTTCCTCTTTAAGACATTTTTTTATGAAGAGTAATTTCATATAATTTTATGCAAAGGTTAACTCATGTCAATCACTATGCACAGGGAAATTCACAGGTTTGCTCATAGAAAAATTTGATCTTCATTCCTATCGCTTTAACCACACTCAGCTGATAATAATTTAACATAGAGTTGGGAGAAAAATAGTTAAATTTATCATTTACCACTAGAAATTTGAGGGTTAGTTACCGTAAGCTTGAACTGTTATAATAATTACTAATAAAATAGCAATTGTGACTTACAGCTGATCCAGCAGCACGTCGAGTGGTACCCAAAGTACAAAAGAAAACATCTTTGTCCTTAAATTGTGGCCCAATTGTTTCACTGCTTATTGTCTCAAAGTCTGGTATTATAAACAAAAGAAAGGCTACTAAATACTCTCTCTCGATCCATAGGTCAATAAAGATGCAAAGCTTGTTGAACAGGCTTGCCACTTCCCATTCATAATGATTGAGGTTTTCAAGGTTTTCCAAGCCTTTTTCAGTTTCTGGAATGCACTCAGAAAATAAGGCCAATGACACCAGGAGGAAATCTTTGGGTGGGGGTGTGCCGTTGGTACACTGAAACCCTTACTGTATACTAGACCATGATCAGCTTGATTTTGCAATCCTATTCTAGACTAGACACCAAAACCCTTACCCTATCCCATACTAGCTAATTTTCCGTGCAGAAAGTTTATCACTTAATCGCAGTCCAACATTCACTGACTAATCCAAACATCTTACAAAGTCACTTCCAAGTTTCAATTTCTATTATAGAAACCCAGTAAAGAACCATGTTCTACACAAAATTATTTATACACTGTCCAGTTTGCCTGTAAATAATACACTACTCTAGACCAAAACTGTCTGATTTCTATTTTATTTATTTATTTATTTATTTATTTATTTATTTATTATTTATTTATTCAACTTCGCCAGTTACTAAAAATTAATATACTAACTTATATACATTAAAAATTCATTACGCAGGGAGACCACTACAGCGTAGCCAATTATAGTGGATCCCAGGGTACTGATAAGAATTCTATTCTATTACCCTATCCCAGACTAAACTGCCTGAAAACCATACCCTTCACAGCAGCACATACTGTACCCATTTATAATAATTATATGGGAATACCCTCACCCCCCACTGGGCCAATGACCAGAGGACACAGAAATAATATGAATTTGTTAATAACTGATATGTCCGGTAAAGTTCAAACATAAATTGAGGGGCATTTCAAAAGAACGTGAGCACAGTTTGCAAGTTTGTATGCCTGCTCTTAAACACACTTGCAAGAAAACAAGAAAAAACAACCACCTCTGTTAAATTATGTGATTCCAAAAAATATCATTACCCACCCCATGGAGGGTTGATTATTAGAAATAACAAGTGGGAGGGGGATTTCAAAAGCCAAAATTAAACCAAAACTAGAATTTTCAGACAGATGAAGAGATTCCAAACAAAAAACAAATATTTTATGACCAATGGGTATAACATTTTGTGACACAAATTACCCTCAATGAAAGTTTAATTATCATGTACTTTACAAATTGAAGGAATAAAAAAGAATTGAAAAATATTTCTGTACCCACAACAAGTTGTTCAAGCCTCCCTGACTCTTCTTCAGCTTTTTGGTCAATAGAGTACCCTTCAGGAACCGTGGCATTTCTCCGTCCCAAAGAAACAACTTTTGACACATTCTGCAAGATTTCATTAAACTTAGTACAATTTGAAGAGCTTTTTTTCAGGCCCAGTGCGGACGCCATGCTTCAGCTGTGCCAAACTAAATTCTGGAATTAAGTTTGACAAAAGCACACCAGAAGTACGGCATCTGAATCAAACTTTGAAATTAAATTCAGTAGCAGTTAAGTGCGATGGACAAGCTCTGCTGTACTACACGACTCTGGCACACGTTAATATTATGTTGTATCTTAGCGGGATTGCATTTCCAGGGGGAGTTATAAGGAGAATTGTTACGTCATGGCTTCAGTAAATCCTAAATGACACAACATCTGAATCAGGGTCGTGTTTCTGCTGTGTTACTGTCCGACCTACTTGGATTTGAATTTGCACTGCACAAATCTTCTGAGCTTGGGTGTACCAAAAATAATTGCCATGTTTATTTTGGTCAGACTCACAAGTACAGGCATTAAAATTTCGCTGTGGCTACATGTCCGGCAGCCGGACAGGTTTCTTAAAATACTCCGTGTCCGGCAGTGAGACTTTTTTTAAAAGTAAAACAATCTAAAATGAACGTTATGACAGGCAACCCCAAGAGGAATCGAACTCAGGTCAACGGCCTTGTAAGCAATACTGATGACCACCGTGCCACCGCAACTGGCCGGCAATTTTCAGAATTTTTTAAGTATTTATCGAGTTACCCTTATTGAAACAGGCTAACCGCAGAGCTGTTTAGACTAAGCAGAGTACTTTTTAGGCTAACTGGAGTGCTTTAAAGGCTAACCGGAGTGCTTTTTTAGGTTAACCGGAGTGCTGTTCAAACATTTTGACTGCCGGTCATTTTATAATAGTCTAAGTTATAAATCCCGATATACCGAGTGCCAGGCTCACCAAAATTAGTATTCAGCCATATAAACAAGGATTTGACATTATTAACTGAAATTTTTAAAAAATAACTTTGACTGCCGGACACAGAGTATTTTGAAAATCCTGTCCGGCTGCCACAGCGTTAAAATTTCGGTCGGTTGATGTGCATAAAATAACGTGACTGTGTGGGCAGGCCTGTAGCTATCCAAACACCGTTTGTTATTGGTCCACGAAATAATACAAAAATGATCCAAAGAATGCAATGCCCCTATCTCTGTAGCTGCAGCTGCAGGTTGCGAGAACCAAGGAGGTCTTCGGTCTTTGTTTTTGAGATTCGTAGGGAGTCTTGGGGCGGATACAGGATTTTAGATAAGGGGGTTCCAGAACGGGCCGCCAAAGGCCGAAACCCCTGATCCCGCCCACGGCCCTAGATCCGCCCCACCCAGGAGATCTTAGGTCTTAGTTTTTGAGATTCGGTGGTGGTCTGATTTAAGTCTTAGATCATGTTAGGTCTTAGTTTTTGAGACACCCCAGCGTGCTATACGATACGTACGAATTTTGATCAAATAGCTTCAAAACATGCACTTTTGACGATGAGAACAGCAGGAAAGTTGGTATAAATAGCACAAACTTAAACGCTGGACAAGATATCCTTCCCATTAAACAAACCTTAGAGCACAAAAGTTCACCGAGCAAACACTCGCCGATAGCACCAGTAGCTCCAATCAACACAGCCCTCATCGCTAACGGTTCCTCTGAACTTTGTTGACTTTGTTGGGGAGTCGCTGCTCCTCCGTCCGCCATATTTCTTACTGGCCCATAACCCATTGCGCGCCTAGTCTCTATTGACCGCAACCTTACGTTCCCAGTTTCCCTCGGGGAACATTTGGGAAATCTTCTGTAAGCTTAACCCAATGGAAACCCACATCGGGGATGTATTTTGACGTTTGTAAAGGCTGAGGTATTTTAAATGTCCTTCCTTTGCAACCTTTACGCCAAAGCCAAAAGTCACGCAAAACCTCGGAAGGAATCGCTTCGAAACGATATAGAGCCCGGGGGGGTGGGGGTGGGGGGTACTTGGGTCAATCTTTGTTGGGTATGTGCCACTGGCCTCTCAGAACCCCTACCCCATTATAGTCATATTCTATGGCCAATTATAGACCCCATCTTAGTCACTTTTGGGTAACTGTAATTTTCACGACCCCAACTTAGTCACTTTCTGTTTTTGCGTCTACCGTATAAATCCTTTTAACTACGTCTTTCTAAAATGAATTGACACATTTAATAAACTGAATGAAGAACACTTTACTTTACAACTACACTATAAACAGTCTGGTACATTTGCTTACCATAAACATTTACAAACATACCGTCATAAATAGTTCAAATGCAAACATTCTTCTTTAACGGTAACATTACACTAGCACTGAGGACGCTGGCGTGTTGGAGGTGGAATTAATGTTCCTGTCAATGTCACGTTTAAAGCAAGCAAGTCCCAAGCATAGCAGATCAAACGCTTATTACAGCAAAACTTCGATGGACGCAGAATTGAACGCTAGAACTGTCTTATGATACTTTTTTTTTATTATATTGGGTGGTTATGTCATTATATTTAGTACTTATGTTATTATATTCGGTGATTAACTCATTATACTCGGTGCTTATTCCATTATACTCGGTGCTCATGTCTTTATATGCGGTGCTGTCTTCATTATATTCGGTGCTTATTCCATTATATTCGGTGCTTCCCTCGTTATATTCGGTGCTTTCTTCGTTATATTAGGTGCTATTTTCATTATATTCGGTGCTGTTTTTATTATATTCGGTGCTTTCTTCGTTATATTCGGTTCTAACTTTGTTTGGTGTTTCCTTCATTATTACGGGTGCTAATACTATTATATTCGGTGCTCTCTTCCTTATATTCGGTGCAAAGGCCATTATATTCGGTACTTCCTTGTTCGGTGCTTACTTCATTATATTCGGTGCTTACTTCATTATATTCGGTGCTTTCTTCGATATGATCGTCACCAGTCTTCGCAAGGGGCCGTACAATTTGTAGTCTCCTTCGCAGCCGTTATTAGGGTCGTCACGCAACGCTCCTCCCTGTAGCGTTGCACTTTCGTCCTGCGTGGCAGACATGTCTAACACCTTTTGACCAATTGTATGTGTTGTTGTTTCTTCCAATGAAAATGCGTTGTGATCGTGTCCTCTGAGATTATTTTACTAGGGGACGGGACGGTGTTTGCCAGTTGAAAGCTCGAAACCTATCGATTGTGACTTTTATCGTGAGGGTGTTTTGCCGGATCTTTCTGCATGTTCCGAAACACATTTACAGCTGCCTTTGAAGGTTAATATTGTTGGTAAGAAGCTTTGTGAAGTGTAGTGTATTGTATTATGTTGTTTGTAGAAATGGAGTGAGCAATTTATATGGCTCAAGTCTACGAAGCCATTTCGACATGTTCATCAGCAATCTAAGTTTTGTTGATCGTGTTGCTTTCAAGCGGCACGAACTAAGCTGGCACTAGTTTGTATAGTCCACACTGTTGTGTTTTGAATTTTGCAATTAAGATCTGCCTCCGTCACGGGCATAAAGAAACGCTGTCGTGCAGACAGAGCAAATTTTCACTCAGCTTATTACCACCTTGTATCGCCAAATGCCACCAAATATACAGCTTAGTTGGATAAAAATACTATAGAGCAAAGCAAAAACAGTAGTTTCGAAATAATGTGCAGGATTGCAAGGATTGAAATTGGTTACAGCTCAAGAAATTTGAGTTTAGTTCAGGATGTCAAGAAATCGAGTTTACCATTCTTGTGACAGTTTGAACTTTCGAGCCTTTATTTTGTCTGGTATTTCTTTGCTTCTACCAGTATTGGGAATGATTTCTACCGATGTTAAAGTAAGCTTAAAAGTAATCTCCTGGGCACAATACATTTCCCTGAATGTTTCCTACAAAGCACAGTCTCTAAAAATAAATTAAAATAGGTCACCATGCTTGCAAAAGAGATATGATGTACCAGTCTTACCCTATTTTGCCAGGTCTTTTAAATAGTACTATTGATTTATTTTATCACTCCGCATTACATTTTGCGGTGGCTGGAAGGTACAGTTTTTTGATGAACTTTGATAGGCATACATGAATTTTTGAGCATAAGGAACAACATAATAAACAACTTATGCAAAGGAATCGAAAATAATCCAAATAACATACAATCCATGAGTAATGATTTTGTTTTTGATGCTATTGAATAAGTGTAAAATTCTGCGCTTGAAGCGTTCGCAATATAGTGCTAAGGAATCACCAGTTAAGGTCAGGGTTGTTTGTCCTTCTGTTCTTCTTTTCCTCTGTTGTTGACTTGCTACCTTTAAGCTGTTTGTTACGAAGCAGTGTTTTGTAGACACACAGTGTGAATAGTCATCATGTGAGGCTGCTTCAAGAAGTGCTTGCCTAGGTTTCCTTTTCTATGCAGCTGGTTCAATTAGTACATATTATAGTTCACCACTGAATTTTCTCCGATTCTTATTGGTTTAAATTGATCACGTGACGCAATAGTGTTCATCCGTGGAGAGACACTATCAGCCCATAGTACCTGTCTGAGGAAAATACCCAGATGGATAGTACTCATCCATGTAAATGTTTCTGTAAAGAAGCGGGCTTACAGAAAGTAAACAATGGAAATATATTAAGTGGGTTTTTGTCTGTTTTCTTCTTCAAATTTTACATTTGGCTTCAACGACCTTCCATGGCTTTCATCTAAAAAAGTTGAAAATAATTCAATATGAATTTTGAACTGGCGTGCAGAAGAAAATTTAGTGGTGAACGATAAAGACAATAGAGTGTTTATGTCTCGGAACTATCGGTTGATAGTTGTCCCTTGGAAATTTGATGTTCTTAAAACTAGCATATTTGTTTTAAGAACATCAAATTTCCATGGGGCAACTATCAACCGATAGTTCCTCGACAGAAACTCTCTGTTGTTTAAATAGGGATACATGCCAATACCTTGTCATGTCTTCATTAGGTGGCATTGCAGCCATTATCTCTTTGTGCCAGCTCTTGTGTGAGGAACATTGCCATTCTTGTTATCTTCTGGAGAATTTATTCATGTTTTTGGATACTTGGGTTTTTTTTGTTCTTTTAATGTAAAAACAATTAAAGAAGGAGAAAACGGTTTGTTTATCTACTTGTATTTTTATTCTCAAGGATGTCTTTTATCTCTTGGTAAATATATATGGGTTATTGACCAAGTGTGAGGTCAAGATGGCTGGATATTGGCCAAGTTCATTTTTTGCGAGTTTATGGACCGAGACGGAGTCGAGGTCCATAAACTCGCAAAAAAAGAACGAGGCCAATATCCAGCCATCTTGAACGATCAAGCTTGGTCAATAAAGGATTTATTATATGGCTTTCAGGGAAATTTTTCTTGCGGGACACGGCAGGTAGTCCCGAGCGGGCAAGATAGCTCCACCTTGCCCGCTCGGGTAGCCAATCACAGCGTAGGATTTGATTCATCTTGCCCGCTCGCGGAGCTAGTCGTATAATAAGATGTAGTTCTCACCAGCTAAACTTTGCCACTATGTAGAGTGAGACGGGTAACTGCAATCACAACTGGTGGTTTGCTATTTGCGTGAAAAATTAGCAGACATTAAGTTGAAGGAAGTGAGTTTATAGAGAAGTCCATTTGCATCATATTAATCAAAAACTGGTTTTCTCAGTTAGGTATAGAAATACAGTATGTTAATAAGTAGTTTCTTAGAAATCGATTTTGAAATAAAAACTAGCGCTAAAAAGTCACGACGTTTCGACCTCTACGAGGTCATTTTCAAGTGAGTAAATTTTCTACAATAGCATATAGCCATAAATATGTTAAAAACAACTTATAATAGATAAAAATGTGGCGAACGCTAAAATGTGATAAAATATGTGAAAAAGTGTTAAAATATACAATGGAAAAATAAAATAATCTTAGCAAGAATTGCTCTAAACAAATAATTGGGCGCGAATTGAATCGCACTGTTTGTTTAGCATTGGTTTCAGTTCTTTGATAAAAAAAAACATTTCAAAAATAAGGTAGCCAAATTTGTTCTGACACTTTCTTAAGATTCGAAAACTCTGTGCGATGTCTTCTGGCTCCATATCGTGCTGCTCTCTAAGGTGGTTTCCGATTGCCGATCCTTTGTGTTCTTCAATTCGTTGGTGTGGGTGTCGGCACGTGTAACCGACATAGCCTGTATCACACAGGCCACACTGAAATGAATACACCACGCATTGTTGACTAACAAGAGGCTGCTTGTCTTCCCTGACCTTAATTTCATCCTTGATCTTTCTACTTGTGTAAACTGGGTTAATATCTGCGTTGATCTTCCGACTGAGGTCAGCCAGCTGTTTACGTACTACGTTTGCAGATTTCTGGTCCTTGTAGGGCAACACGATTCTGACTGGGGCTTCTCTTTTAATAATAATAATAATAATAATAATAATAATAATAATAATAATAATAATATTTAATATTTCTAAGGCGCAAATTAACATGTGAATATGATCAAATGCGCCTTTTATCAGCCACTCGAGTATGTGAATCCTCGGACACTTTTGATTCAATAAATCTACGAATGATTGACTGCACAAGGTCGTCAGGATAGCACAGTCGGGAAAAGATCTCTTTAAGGCGTTCACATTCCTCGTGAAAAAACTTCCACTTTCAAAATACAGTACGAATATTTATAATTTGAATTATAATAATATTACTGTTGTACTTTAGATTGTAATTCCAATGCTCTTTTTAAAAACTGATTTCAGTTTCATTAGGTAGTTTGGTGCTTTGGGCCCAAAACAGCAGCCTGAAAACGGTCCTTGTAAGTTGACAAGCCCTTGAATAGCCAGGAAGTTTCAAGAAATGGGCCCTGAGGAGGCAAAGGGCCGACTTCAGACACAACTTAAAGCGAGTTTCAATTAGTCCTGCAAATTTATTTCACTTTCCGTAGGAGGAAGGTAAATTCCTAAAGATAAACATGAAACGAATTACTACAAATAACTAACTGAAGACGGCAGAAAACTAAGAGGAAAACACAAACAGACGATAAACTAAACGGCTTACCAAAATGCTGGCAACGGGGTTCAGGGAACCAAGAAGATACAAGTGTACCGGACGATAAACTAGCACTAAACGAACATGAAAGGATAACACAAATATATACGCAACGAAATTTACATACGACGCGAGAAAAAAAGCATGCAGAATGTGAAAAAATACATCAACATACGGAACAAAAAAGGACACAAAGAAAACACGAAATAGCCGCAACAGGCCCCTTCACAGAAAGTTTCAGTTTTCCACAATATTGTTGTGTCTATTAATGAAGTAAATCCATCTCCATATTTTTAATAGCCTGGCCAAACCATACCTGGAGGCATTAGATGATATGATCGATGAGGAGGAGGGGGAGTTAGAAGAAGACAAAGAAGAAGAAGAAGGACAAGAGGATCAAGAAGAACAAGTGGAAGGACAAGAAGAACAAGACAATGATGATGAACACCTCTACAGAAAGTTAATAGAGGATGAGTTTAGTGACAGTGATAAAATCAGTATTTATTTCGTAGATTTTTTTAATTTTTATCAGGATTTCTTTAACAGATGTATTAATAAGTAATAATTAAGTAAATAGAGGATGAGTCTGAAATTGTTTTGATTGTTCTACATTTACAACAGCTTATTCAAATTAGCCCAAGCTCAAAGGCTGAAGAAAATATGTCATTACTTTTTTTTTTACTAAATGAACCACAAATCACTGTGTTGCCTGTGACTAGTTTGTTGGATCTAGATTTAAGGGACAAAAGAGTGACAGAACTTTTCATCTTTGTAATAAGAACCCAGCCACAGTCGTGCCTGACTAACTGCGTCCACCTTCCTTGGTTTAAATAAGCTAATCAAAATGCATGAATGGTGAAAATATCAAGCATCATGTAACCTGTTGATCAGTCGACAACTCCACCTTTCACATTTCTTTTCATAATTTGGATTTGCCAGATTTGAATGGAAGCCATAGGAAAGTTGTTGAAAACATGTCAAAAAATGATGAAAAAAAATTAGTTTGGTGGTCTGTGTTAGAAGTGCACCACTGTAAATGCAATGATAAGTATTATATTAGTATGTCCAAAAGGCATTTATCTGTCAAAAATAGAATTTCTCAAACTAATTCTAACTTTGGTTATTTTGCCTTTGTAACAATACAAATCTCAAGATTATAGTGGTTTTACAACACAGGCTAAAAACATGCCCTAAAATATAATTTTCGAAAATGTTTGGATAAAGCAACGGTTTGTATCATACGTGAGCATTGCACATAATTCAAGCCAATTAATTCAAGGTCACAAGTCAGATTGTTTTGGTTCGCCCGTGTGTAGAAAGATCTATAAGATTCCAGTTGATAGTGATAATGGTAATTATACCTGCTCATGAAAACACCAGTTGTATAAATTCCAGTCTAGCCATAAATAAATAAAAAAAGATTTGTAATCTTCTTTGTCATAACTGAATTATGTTATTGAACTAGTATGAGGTCCGTGTTGGTAAAACATTGGTCGAGTTCTTCGCCTTGCAATGTCACGGCGAGATCCATAGACTTGTTAAAAAAAGAAATACCCAGATCAGTATCCGACTAAAGTTTCATTCCATGTTCAATGGTAAATTCCTGAGGGGTGTGCCTACAAACGAGGACTAACAATAGAGCTATAAATCAATGAACATAATAAATCCCTCTAAGATTCTCTAACCGAAACAAGTGATAGGTTGAGGTATCACTGAATTCCTAATTTTCAACCTTCTGCTTTCATTTCATCGTCTCTCCCGGTTAATAACACGTACCCGTTGTAGCTAGTTCCAGCCGATCCCAGGAATGCAAATCTCATTAGCAGTCAGTGCTCTCTCAGATAACCATAACGAGTACTTTCAAGGGTATCAAGTCTTATATCGGGGGTTCGGTGATATTTCTTTCTAAAAACAAAAACTGAAATAGTGTTCAACATAAACTTGCTCAGCACGTTTGCGAAAATCTATTGGTTCCTTTCAGAGGTTTCTTTAAGAGCACTCGGCTAACCTCCAGGTACGATTTCCGTACAGCGCCATACATTAATTATGTATGCAACTATCAAAAATTATCACATTATACTCAAACAGCAATCGTGAAAAGAACGAGTCAGTTAAAAAATTGCATGCATAATTAATGTAAGGGGTGGTGCGAAAATCTTGCCAACCTCCCTGTCAAAATAAGAGAACCCCTCTGCCAGTTTTGTCCACATAGTATAATTTCCACTGACAGAATCGCTATGATTACGATGACGACCACAAAGCGCTTTGTGGTGTATTGAATAGGCCACAAAGCGCTTTGTGGTGTTTTGAATAGGTCACAAAGCGCTTTGCGGTGTTTTGAATAGGCCACAAAGCGCTTTGTGGTGTGAAAAATTGGAAAAACCAAATTATTTCAGAAAATAGCTGTGAGATATTTGCGAGTCAACGAGCCATCCAGTTTTCAATGTTAAATCCCAAAATAAAACACCACATAGCGCTTTGTGGTGTTTTGAATAGGCCACAAAGCGCTCTGTGGTGTTTTGAGTAGGCCACAAAGCGCTCTGTGGTGTGTTCAATACGCCACAAAGTGCTCTGTGGTTTTTTGACTACTACTGCTGTTTTGTAAAGCAAATCGAACTAGGAACAGTTAGAAAGCACTCCGGCCATAAAAATCTACTCGACAAGAAAATTTCTGTAATAAATGTTCGATGCTACAGGAGATGGCTTACCCAAAAAGGTTCAGTCAGCCTCAACAAACTTATACTGAGAAGAGGGCTTTCGCGAACCGGATTTCGTGTGAGTGACAAGATTGGGAATAGAGAAATACTGCGCAGATTGAGTGGTTGTTTTACAGCACCGAAACTAAAATTGGTTACACTGCTTCTCAGAAATTTTGTTTTGCCTCTGTAATATCATTAAACGATCTGAATAATTTGAGGATAATCAAAGCGCGGAGTTTAATATTGGCTGGCCGGGAACACGCAGTTCGCAAACCGGAGAGCAACCACTGTTTAAATCTTCGATCGAACTTTCATGTTAAATTTGAAACTGAAAATACACTAAGCGGTCAATTTTCGATAGAAATCTTGTGAGGTAAATGCCATTCTTGCAAGTAGTCGCTGCATATTTACGTTCAGAGTCACTCTGGTTCAGAGTAGACACATACAAAGTCAAATACTGCTTCCGAACGCCACCCCTCCAAAAATCAATTTTGCTCGAAGACCCAACTGCAACGGAGTTTAGTTACCAGTTTTATGCTGCGTGTTATTAGATAGAACACATGATATGATTGGCTCCGTATATCACATTACGTCAGAGGACATGTCTGCTACATAGGACATAACTGCAACGGTACACCTCCCCACTAGTGGGGAGGAGCGTTGCGTGACGACCCTAATAACGGCTGCGAAGGAGACTAGGGGAGTGAGGTCACAAAAAAATTCTAATTAATTCTGGTTTTGTTCGATTTCGCTGAAATTTTAACACGATAAAGCTGGATTGTTAAGGAATAGATTTACCGTCTGCCGATGTGTGGTAGCTATTAACGCTGAAGTGTTATATCGCTTCGAAGTCAGGGTTTTGAAGAGATTTTTTTGCAACGTGTGGGTTCGGCGTGATTTTGTAATCGGAGGTTTTTGTTGACCCCGAAGGAAAAAATATCCGGAAGGGTCATTTCATCGACGATTCAAACGAATATAAATATGTATATGTTCCGAGCTAAATTTCTGGTGAAAAAATATAATTTTTGACGAGCGCTGGGTTTTTAATTTTTTCCCGCGACAGTCAGTATCGGAGATGAGATTTATTAATGTTTCAACAGCTTTTGGCGAGTAAACATCACAGGTTGCGTGACTCAAAATTTGGCCGAGTGGAAGCTTGGGTCTGGTCGCCGACAAATCTACGAAAAAAAAAACCACGGGTAAACCATGAACCGCGCTCGGCCCATGGCCGCGCGGTTAATAAGCACCGAATATAATGAAGACAGCACCGCATATAAAGACATGAGCACCGAGTATAATGGAATAAGCACCGAGTATAATGAGTTAATCACCGAATATAATAACATAAGTACTAAATATAATGACATAACCACCCAATATAATAAAAAAAAGTATCATAAGACAGTTCTGGCGTTCCATAGAAAGGTATGGCAAGGCGTCAATATAACATCAGGAGCCATAATCGGGGACGGAGACCGTAAGTCTTGGTATCCGCGCGCACCTATGATATGGGACAATTTTTCTATTTTTAGAACAAATTGCGTCATCCTGACGACAATATCCGCTCGGATCCACGCACGCGTCGTGGGTTCTGGTCTGGATGTTGTTACGTTGCGTGATCAAACGGTGAGAGTTGTGAGGTTCTCTAGCGGATTTTTCTCACCGACGGCGTTGAATAGGGCAGGGTCTAAGAACCAGGGTGCTTATATGTAGTCTTATGCTCTGAGCTAATGGAAAAGGTGAGTTTTTCAAGATCAAAAACAAGACTTCAATTTTGCGCTGTGAATGAATAATAAGATCCGCTTGCGCTAGTTCTAAGCAAACGCGTCCGCTTTTGCATTTGTTCTGACTTACAGTCAAACCAAGTGAAGCGTACCCCCCAAGATTACGGGCGCTTTCTATTTCGACCAAATAATTCCGGTATGAATTTGCGGAAATTTTCTAGGGCGAATGGAATGATCGTGGTGGTCGCGACCAAAAGAACTAGCGCTGTATTGTATTTTACTAGCGCTGAAATGTATTGACAACCTAATCTATCTTTGGAAAATGTGCAATGAAAGAAATCACAGATTTAATGGAGAATTTGCTGAATTTTCTCAACATTTGATTGCTTCACGCTCCTTACAAAAGTTACTTAGGGTTAAACTTGTTATAAATCCCGTGTTTAAAACGCTTGGTGTTCCATTTGCTTTGGTAATTCCATAATGGTTAGTAGGTAGTTTTTAGCGTTTACTGCGCCTTTCATGCGAACTCTAAAATTCAAAGCTCAACGGACTAATGCGTTTTACGCTACCGTCAATCAAATGCTTAGCGGTTCTTCCCAGATTCCGACTACTGCCGAGCGCGCGGTAATCAAACCGCTGAGCAAAGTTCGGACGACGACACAATGCTCAGCAGAAGTCGGAGGCTGGCACGAATCGCCGAATATTTGATTGACGGTAGCGCAAAAAGTATTTGTCGGCTGAGCTTTGAATTTTAGGGCCCGCGTGTTACTGAAAACCGCAATAAAAAGAGTTTAGGCATGACTCCTCAGCTATTTTACGAAAGCTTACAGTGCATACAATTTTTTAGAAAGCATTTTCACATAAAACTTAGTTTAAGAAGCTCTTTCACATCCAAATTAGTTTAAACGGAACAAAAAAAGTTTTAAAAAAAGTAACTATTCAAATTAAAAGAAGAACGAAAAAAATTAGAGCGGAGTCCCCCGACTGGCGTCGAGCGTATATATGCCCTTCCGACCGCACAGCAGGTCAGATTCGTAACCCATTGGGCTACCGGGGGACTCCTTGACTAGGTTAGAAAATTTAATAGCTAAAAACGTCAAACAACAATATAGGTGTTATTGGCAAACTAATTTTGCTTTACCCAATATGGATTAAGCAATATTTTCAGACCTGACGCAGATTGACGTCTCGATAACTTATAGCTACTCTAAGGATTTCTGTACTTCTAACAATAGTAACTCGCCGTCTTAGCAAACCTTTCATAGCTGCCAAAGCTTAGGCCAAAGTTTAGCTCTGTGCCATATTTAGTCCGATAAAGTTCTAATAAAACCATCATGAAAATTTTAAATAATTTTTCATTTTAAGAAAGCGTTTTTCAAGTCAGTTGATAAACTTGTTATAAATCACATGGACCAGTCCACATTCATGTACGCTGCTGCCAAGGAATGGAATGACCTCCCAAACGACCATCGAAAGTGCAGTAGTCTGAAAATTTTTAAAACTAAACTTTTAAAATTTTTTAGTGACTTAGACAAGACTGATCATAAATGTAGTGTTTGGATTATTTTTTTTTTTTAGTATTGTTTGATTGATTATTGTTTTGTACCATGTAATTTATAGATACTGATCATCGGTTTATACCAGCGTCTTCCTCCCGGACTTCGCTGATCGGTCCTTCAGTTTTAAATAAAGCTTTTATTGTTATTATTATTAAAACGCTTGGGGTTCCATTGGCTCTGATATCTTCATATTGGTTAGTGGGTAGCTTTTAGGACTTAAAAAGAATGCAGGCATAACTAGTCAGGCATTTTACGGAAGCTTACAGTGGATACCCTTTATTAAAAAGCATTTTCACATCAAACTTACTTCAAACGGAAGAAAAGAGGATTGTACAAAAAAAATTATCCATCGAGTTGAAAGGAAAAAGAATTAAAGAATAAAAGCGAAGTCCCCCGACTGGCGTCGAGCGTATATATGCCCTTCCGATCGCACAGCAGGTAAGATGCGTAACATATTGGGCTACCGGGAGACTCCTTGACAACGTTAGAACGTTTAATAGCTTAATACGTCAAACAACAACATAGGCGTTACTAGCAAACTAATTTTGCTTTAACCAATATGGATTAAGAAATATTTTCAGACCTGAAACAGATTGGCGTCTCCATACCTTATAGCTATTCTAAGGATTTCCGTTCTTCTAACAATAGTAACTCGCCGTCTTAGCACTGACCTTTCATAGCTGCCAAAGCTTAGGCCTAAGTTTAGTTCTGTGCCATATTAAATCCAACAAAAATCAAATAAAACCATCATAAAAACATTTTTAAATAATTTTTCAGTTAAATAAAGCCTTTTTCAAGTCAATTGGATAAAAGAGCCACAATTGGATACTTGCGCCAAAGTTAGAAAAGTGCGCCACATTTGGATAAATGCGCCTCACGTGAAAAAATGCTGCACACTTAAGAAAATGCGGCACACTTTGAAAAATGCGCCACACTTAAAAAATTGCAGCACACTTGGAAATATGCGCCACACTTAAGAAAATCCGGCACATTTGAAAAAAATGCGCCACACTTAAGAAAATGCGGCACACTTGGAAAAATGCGCCACACTTAAGAAAATGCGGCACACTTGGAAAAATGCGCCACACTTGAGCAAATGCGGCACACTCGGAAACATGCGCCACACTTGGAAAAATGCGCCACACTTAAGAAAATCCGGCACACTTGGAAAAATGCGCCCCACTTAAGCAAATGCGGCACACTTGGAAAAATGCGCCACACTTAAGAAAATCCGGCACACTTGAAAAAATGTGACACACTTAAAAAATGCGGCACAGTTGGAAAAATGCGCCACATTTGAGAAAATGCGGCACACTTGAAAAAATGTGCCACAGTTAAAAAATGCGGCACACTTGGAAAAATGCGCCACACTTAAGAAAATCCGCCACACTTGGATAAATGCTCCTCACGTGGATCAATGCGCCACACTTAAGAAAATGCACCACACTTGGAAAAATGCGCCGGATTTAAGAAAATGCGGCACACTTGGAAAAATGCACCACACTTAAGAAAATGTGCCACACTTGGATAAATGCTCCTCACGTGGATAAATGCGCCACACTTAAGAAAATGCGCCACACTTAAGAAAGTGCGGCACACTTGGAAAAATGGGCCACACTTAAGCAAATGCGGCACGCCTGGAAACATGCGCCACACTTGGAAAAATGCGCCACACTTAAGAAAATGCGGCACACTTGGAAAAATACGCCACACTTGAGAAAATGCGGCACGCTTGGAAAAATGCGACACACCTGGAAACCTGCGCTACACTTTGAAAAATGCGCCACACTTAAGAAAATGCGGCACACTTGGATAAATGCGCCACACTTAAGAAAATGCGACAGACTTGGAAAAATGCGTCACACCTGGAAACATGCGCCTTACTTGGAAAAATGCGCCAGACATAAAAATGCGCCACACTTGGATAAATGTGGCACACTTGGAATAATGCAGCACACTTAGAAAAATGCAAGACACTTGGAAAAATGCGGCACTCTTGAAAAATGCGGCACACTTAGGAAAATGCGTCACAGTTGAAAAAAAGCGGCAACTTGGATAAATGCGCCCAACTTGGTCGATAAACTTGTTGTAAATCACGTGTTTAAAACGCTAGCTGTTCCATTGGCTGATATCTTCATATTGGTTAGTAGGTAATTTTTAGCGCTTAAAAAGAATGAAGGCATGACTAGTCAGACATTTTACGGAAGCTTAAAGTGTATACCCATTATTAAAAAGGATTTTCACGCAAAACTTACTTCAAACGGAAGAAAAGAGGATTGTACAAAAAAAAATTGAGTTGGAAGGAAAAAGCAAAAAAAGAAATAAAGCGGAGTCACCCGACTGGCGTCGAGCGTACATATGCCCTTTCGACCGCACCGCAGGTCAGATTCGTAACCCATTGGGTTACCGGAGGACTCGTTGACAAGCTTAGAAAAGTTAATAGCTAAATACGTCAAACAACAATATAGGTGTTTCTGGCAAACTAATTTTGCTTTACCCAATATGGATTAAGAAATATTTTCAGACCAGACACAGATTGGCGTCTCCATACCTTATAGCTACTCTAAGGATTTCCGTTCTTCTAACAATAGTAACTCGCCGTCTTAGTACTGACCTTTCATAGCTGCCAAAGCTTAGGTCAAAGTTCTAATAAAACCATCATGAAAAATTTTAAATAAAAACTCGTTATAAATCACATGTTTAAAACACTTGGTGTTCCATTGGCTCTGGTATCTTCATATTGGTTAGTAGGTATTTGTTAGGGCTTAAATAGAATGAAGGCGTGACTAGTCAGGCATTTTACGGAAGCGTACAATGCATACCCTTTCTTAAAAAGCATTTTCACGTCAAAATTAAACGGAAGAAAAGGGGATTGTACAAAAAAATATATATCTATTGAGGTTAAAACGAAAGAGAAAAAAAAGAATAAAAGCGGAGTCCCGGACTTGCGTCGAGCGTATATATGCCCTTCCCACCGCACAGCAGGTTAGATGCGAAACCGATTCTGCTACCGGGGGACTGCTTGACTAGCTTAGAAAATTTAATAGCTACATACGTCGAGCAACAATATAGGTTTTACTTGGAAACTAATTTTGCTTTAACCAATATGGATTAAGAAATATCATTTTTCAGAATGGAATGAAGGCATGACTTGTCAAGCATTTTACGGAAACTTACAGCAGATACCCTTTCTTAAAAAGCATTTTTATATCAAACTTACTTTAAACGGAACAAAACAAGATTTTTCTTTAAAAAAATTGTATTTTAGAGATTCAAATTGAAACGACTGGTCGTCGCAAACACGTGGTTTTACTTGAACAATTACTAAACGTTAGCAGGAAGTGAACCCAGCAATACAAGAGGAAGATGACCCTGGTACAACTTGCAGCAAGCAAAAAACGTCAAAGAGGAAGAAGATTAAGAGCAACGAATGCAACAAAAAGCCAAGGAAGTGAAACGTGTGTAAGAGGAGGCAGAAAAATTTATTGAAGGACTATACGTAGTACAAGAGTCAAACCTCGGAAGAAAGACAGACTGTTCAAAATTTAATATATCACGCTATTTTGTTACTGTTTCTTTTTTTTTTTTTAAAGTATTAAAATTTTGTTAACCTGTACAAATCTTCCATTATTTGAACAGGGTACAATCTTTACTATTATCACATAATTGTGACAATGAAAATAGACAGTGTGCAGACTCCAGTAATCAGTGTCCGTAAAGCGGGGTTTACAATATGTGAGAGTGACTCGGGACCCAGAAAAGTGTCCGTTGTCCGCATTAGCCGGTGTCCGTATAAAGCGGGCTAATTTTAGAGAAATTATATGAGCTTTTTGTCGGGACAAACCAGATTGTCCGTTATGAGTGGGTGTCCGTAGAGCGGGGTTCTACTGTATAATCGAGGCAAATTACACAAAGCATTTGTACATTGGTCTTTCACTGACACACATGCCGCTAAATACAGGAGTTGCGCACTATAAAAGAGCTCACCATTCCCAGACATAAAGAGGACGCCATGATGATGATGTCACGAGAGTCTCCGTCGCCGAATAATGACCTCACGATTTTTTTTTAATAGATTATATTAGTTTCAGTCGCAATGCATTATGGGAAAAAAATCATTTTTCCTCTGGCGGATAACTCAGTTTGTTTTATTCTTCTAACAATAGTAGTTCGCCCTTATATAACATTTCAGGGCATAAGTTGCCCAAGGAAAGCTTCAAAAGCTTATAAGGTTCATTTCTGGGCTGAGCTCAAAAGAATTAAAACAAAACCCTTCAAAAGGGGCTGAGTCATGGTTTGCACATATTGAAACGTTTAGCCTCAATTTTTCATATTTGTTGGTTGGAATCCATGTTAATCTTCTATATCCTTAGCCATCCTTGTTCCTTTATGGTTTATCATTATCTTTTTGGTGTTTTTCTATTGTATTAAACTGTTATTTTCAGATTTCCTACCGTTTAAAGATAATTTTGTATGTGGCCAAAATAACTCAAAA